>NW_016814959.1:228625-274741 GCF_001698545.2 Rhinopithecus bieti | reverse complement strand
GCGCCTCCCCGCCCCGCCCCGCCCCGCCGCGCCCGCCCCTCGCGGTCAGATCTTTGGCTACCCGCCCTGCACCCGGTTCTCGCAGTCAGGGTAAAGCGACTCAACGCCCCGGATTATTTGGCTTCCTGTCTGATTTCGGGCACTCTGCGTGTCGGTTATTTTGGGTCCCTTACGTGGGCGTGTCTTGAACTTCCCCCCAAGCCGTCCCCTCCCCGCGCCCCGGCCACCCTCCCGACACTTGCAGGAATCGCCCTGCGTGGCCTCACGGCGCGGGCTGGACTGGAATTGCAGCATGTGGTCTACAGAGGGCATGAGATCATGGGGCCCCAAAATAGAGCGGGGAGGAGGAAAAGGATGCAGCCGCCGATGCCGGTCCGGCTTCTCAAAGGCGGGAGAGAGTGGACTCTTGGGGTCGACCTGTGAGTTTCTGGCTGGAAATGCAAATGAACCATGGAGGAAGGCGACATTCTGTTTCTCCCCTTCTGAGCCCTGTCCCCCACTACCTACGGTACTATGAGAGAGAAATCGTCCACTTAAAATACTTGGGTTTAATATATACTGTACACACGTTTAAGGGATATTTCGTTTTCCACGGTTGTATGAGGTTTCTGGAGTTTTCTTGCTATTGTTTTTATGTATATTTGCTTATTTTTCTAGACTTTCTGCATTGAAGGTTTCAGGAGTTGGTGTTGCCCTCTCCTGAGGTTGACTCTGATACCTAGCAATATCAAAAGTGTTAATGCAATCTGAAATACTTTGATAAGCCTTATTTTTCAACTAGGACGCTAACAGTAAGCTGATTCTTGGTGGGTTTTGTTTTACCTTTGATTCTGGAACTTGTCTATTTTCTGGCTCGTCGGTGAGCAAAATCACCAGTGTTTTGTGAAGTGAGACAGAAGGAAACCAGTGACTTCGAACTACTTTGCAATACCTGGGACTGACTTCAGGGACCAAGGAACAATTTTCAATACATTTTGAATACACGAATACATACAAATGTTTACACATGAGAATGAATGTTTAACAAATATAAAATGCATGTTATTCCCTTTAAAATAGTCAACTTGGGATGCTCTTCATTTATACTGACTCATCCATCCATCCATCCATTCATTCATCAAGTAATGAATCCTTCAACTCAACCTTTTGGCCTCCAACTATGCATACTATATTAAAAAATGAATTAAAATGTATCTTTCCTCAAGTGTGGGTGGAAGCGGGGGTGGGGGGGGTGAGACCAACTTGTAAACAAAAAAATTAAAACCTAAGTCATATATGCACAATAGAGTCACACATACGATATTGATACAGGAGCGAGAAAGAAATTATTTAGGCATATAGTGTGAGCAAAAGAGCCCTCGGCATAGCTTACCTTCTAACAAAAAGCAGCCCAAGAAATCAATTCCTTTCTAACAAAGAGCAACTTGGAAGATTGAGCTGCAAACATAGGTAAGTAAACTGTAAGCTTGCACGGGAGATGCCGGCAGCAGCACAGACAGAAGGGGCTACTGGGGGCCAGGCATGTCCACCATGGGGGTTCCACCTCCCCTCTTTTTTAGCACATGCACAGTAGGAAGGAAATAAGCAACATGGAGTAGCTACCTGCCTATATAGTAGAAGATTGGGGCGGGGGCTGCCAGAGATTTGAGCCCTATGCAGATGGCACACCTGGTCCTAACTGGTTTTTCGCTCTTTATGTAGATCAGACACCACCTCCCCACTAGCTCATGTATAAAAACCCCTGCATTTCATCAGGTACCGGCAACCCTTTTTTCCAGGACCCCTCTGTAGCAGAGAGCTATTCTCTTTCTTTTGCCTATTAAAAATTCTGCTCTAAATGTCACCCTTTGTGTGTGTCCACATATTTGATCTCTGTGGCCGTGAGACCAAGAACCTCGGGTGTCACCCCAGACAACAAAGCTGCTTCAATATTACCAGAGCTTAGTAGAAAGGGCAGTTGACATCTGGAAGAAGTAAAAGCCTTCCCTCAAAGCATTATTGAACTTTTTAAAAAAGTTACCTTTGAGTCAGCTCACAAACCACCCAAGAGAAACAGGTTTTCACTGTTTCATAGTCACACATATTTTTCTGCCCCAAACTTGGCTCCAAATTTTCCTTTGACTCTTTCCAAAAATCAGATTCAAGGACACAGATTTGCTCCACTGAGACTGGTCAAATGAGTGTCAAAACTTCTACAAGCAACTCAACAGAGACGCTATCCAAAGTGGTTTTGAACCTGACAAAACAAGTGGAAGAAGTATATTGTCTGCATCCCAAGGCAACAAACCACTTTAAAGACTTATCATTTGGAAAATACAGTGTGCAGACAGTCTGCAGAGTCACAAACATCTTAGGGCCTGGGGAAAACATTTTCTGTGGCATTAGTTTATTTTAAGATTTTTTATGATATCCTGGTTGTTCTCTCTTTTTTTTTTTGAAAACACAATATGCCAGGAGCCATATTGACTGAGGCAGCACTATACACACTGCAAAAAGCGAATCATGTGCCGTGTTAAAGGTTGTAGCATCTATTCCACAGGATTGTGTGCCCAGTGTGGACAGATGGTCAGATTTTTCAAGAGAAGCAGGAAATTTAAATGTTTGTGTGAATACTCCAGGTTACAAAATGTTGTCTACAAAATTCAGAGTAACAGTTTCTTCAAACAAACAAAATGTAGCACATTTAAAAGTCAAACAAAATGTAGCACATCTGCAGGATAGACCTGGCACACACACCTCCAGGATGTGGTCTCTGCCTAATGCTCATGCCTCATCAGTGCCAGTTGGGACTTATATGGGTAATTATAAAAACCCAATTGGAAGTTTAAAATCAGAAGAAGAAAAATGAGCCAAGGCTGGGCGCGGTGGCTCACGCCTGTAATCCCAACATTTTGGGAGGCTGACGTGGGTGGGTCCCTTGAGGTCAGGTGTCTGAGACCAGCCCGGCCAACATGATGAAACCCCGTCTCCACTAAAAATACAAAAATTAGCAGAGCATGGTGGTACATGCCTGTAGCCCCAGAGACTCTGGAGGCTGAGGCAGGAGAATTGCTTGAACTTAGGAGATTCCAGTGAGCCAAGATCATGCCACTGCACTCCAGCCTGAGCAACAGAGCAAGAATCTGTTTCAAAAAAAAAAAAAAATGAGTCAGGTATGCCATTTTCAGGTTTAGCTATAGACATTGCAATGCCTATAGTGAAATATTGCCTCAGTCTTCTTTATTCTAAATGGTCTGAGGGGCAGCTTCACCATCACATTCCAAAGTACAATAAGGTCTTGAGACATAAAGCCACAACACAATTTTTTGGGTTAATGCAAAGGTGAACAATGAATGTTTCATCCTTAATCCTAAATCACTCTCTTTTAGTGACTGCATACTCTAATCTGGTATAGCAGTAAAGATGATCATTTAAGATTTTATGCAAGTTTTCTATTAAGTTTTATTGTAACACATAAATATTTAAACATTTCTGTCTTGGTTCCTGAAGCTTTGGTTGTAGATAAGTCCAAAATACCAAACTAAAGCAATTTATCAATGTTTAATTATTACTTTGAGGTTGGGAAACAACTTTTCTTAGTTATTAAACAATGAAATATGCTGTAGGGTAATTATTTTAGCAGCTGTTCCAGAGCTTTTCCAGCTTTCGTCTAATTCGCCAGTAAAACAAGAAAGACATCTAGCCAAATCTAAACAGAAAAAAAAACCCTACAAGCTTCTTTAATCTTTGTGAGGCCTAGGGAAAACATTTTTTCTGTGCCATTAATTTATTTTTAAGAATGTGTATGACATCCTGATTTTTCTTTCTTTTTTTGAAAGCACAAAAATATGTCCTCTGGAGAAAGAAGCTTGGATAACCGTGTGACCTTGAACAGATTACCAGAAGCCTCTGAGCCTTAGTTTCCTTATTTGTAAAATGCTCTTTCAGATAATATCTCTAAATGCCAACAAAATGTTTGACATTTCAACTTTACATAAACATTTAAATCTGTCCTTTCCATTTGTAAATCAGTCACTCACTACCCCTAAGGGAGAGAATAAAAAGATTTAATGTTCTCCTATATTATGCATGGTTTATATATAATCTCTGGGAAGGTTTGAGACCTGTTATTAGGCCTGCATCTACAAAGAGGGTAAGGAAGGGATACTTGCTGCTCTGGGATGAGGGAGAGATGCCTATAGGGATCAGTTAGGTAACAAAATGAATAGAGAGAATTCAGAAGTGTAAGATCCAAAGGAGAGTAATAGAAACTGGGAAATGGAAAACGCATATACCATCCAAAGGGAGTGTGGGATTCTAATTAGGGAAAAGGAGTCAGGATGGCAGGACCGAGGGAAAGCAAAAAGATAAAGCAGGTAAGCTATAAGTCTGCCCTTCTTCGTGGTCCAGAACATTAGCCTTCTTGCACAAATAACTCACAATATTTCTGCACCCAGCTATCATCAGACCGTCGAGTGATTAAAAAAAAAAGGCAAGCTAATTCACTGCAACCTCAGTGTTATCAGTACCGCACAAAGCCCTCTTCAGCACACAGCACAAGCACCATTCCATAACATCCCCAGCAAGCCTTTGTCTCCTTGCAGTCAGCTCCTCTCTTGCTGGCCTGCCCATTTTTCCCTTGCAACACATTTTCATACGTGCTCTAATAAATATGACTTTCTTTACCTCCAATTATCTTCATAAATTCTTCTTACCCCCACACCACTGGCCCCAGATCGTCGCTGATTACCTGCTACAGGAAGTTGCTGTCCAGTCCTTCATGTTTTGGTTGACCACAGTATCTGCCACTCCTTCATTATCTCTTACACCTCTATTTCAAACAAAATGTAGGATTGCCAGGCAACCTGAATTTTAAGTTTTATTAAAGTACAATTTACCTATTATAATATCTACCCATTATATGCATACAGTTCAGTGATTTTTAGTAATTTATACAGTTGTGCAACTAATAATGCAATCCAGTTTTGGAACAATTTCATCACTTCAAAAAGTTTGTTTCTGCACATGTGTAATCAAAAACTGCTCCCACTCCAGTCCCAACCACAGACTTCTCTGCTTTCTGTGTGTAGCTTTGCCTTTTCTAGAAAAGTCATTTAAATGGTATTCTACTAAGTTGTCTTTTGTGTCTGTCTTCTTTCACTTAGCATAATGTTTTGAAGTTCATCCATGCTGATGCAAGTATCAGTAGTCCCTTTTTATACATAGTAGTAATTTATTGTATGGATATTTCATATTTTATCTTTTCACCGGTTGCCGGACGTTCATACTATTTCCAGCTTGAGCTATTATAAATAATGCTGCTATGAACATTCATGTGCATGTCTCTGTGTGAATCTGCATTTTCCTTTCCCTTGGGTAGATAATTGAGAGTATAATTGTTAAGTCATATGCAAAGCGTATATTTAAATTTTTGAGAAACAAGGAAACTGTTTCCCAATGTGGTTGTACCATTGTACATTCCTGCCAGCAACTTGTAAGGAGCCCATATACCCTTCCAACATTTACTATTCTCAGTATATCCATGTGTAAAGAGTCCACATACTTTGCAATACTTCCTATTCTCAGTCTTTTGTAATAGCCATTTGAATAGGTGTTTGGTGGTACCTCAAAGTAGCTTTTATTTGCATTTCCTAATGACTAATTATGTTGAACACCTTTTCATGTGCTTATCTGCCATCTATATGTCTTCTTTGATGAAATGCCTACTCAAATCTCTTGCCCATTTTTATCAGATTTGCTTCTCATCTGATTATTAAGTTATAAAGTTCTTTATATATTCTGGACACAAGTCTTTTATCGTATTTATGATTTGCAAATATTTTATCCAATTTCTTTTTCTTAATGTTCTCTTTTAAATAACAAGTTTTAAAATTATTTTTATAAAATCCAATTTATCGATATTTTCTCTTATGGAACCTGATTTTGGTGTCATACCTAGGAAATCTCTGACTCACCCAAAGCCACAAAAATTTCTCCTATGTTTTCTTCTAAAGTGTTGTAATGTTAGCCCTTATATTTGGGTCTAGGACCATTCTGAGTTAATTTTTGCATAATGTGTGAGACAAGGGTCTAAATTCATTGTTGTAAACATGGTTACCCAATGGTTCCAGCACCAATTTTTGAAGACTGTCATTTCTCCATTGAATTACCTTGGCAGCTATGTCAAAATTTAATTTACCGTAAATGTTGAAGTTCATTCCTATTGTGATTGGCCCTGTGATTGTGATGAGGATCTCCCCAACCACACCACATCCCACACGAGCTCCTGGTTACTGCCATTCTACTTTCTATGTCTGTAAGTTCAAATTTGTCCACATGTAAGTAAAATCATGTGGTATTTGTCTTTAGGTGCCTGTCTTATTTCACTTAACATTATCTCTGAACTCTGTTGCGTTTCACTAATTTATGTGTATATGCTTATGCAAATACCACATTTTTTATTGCTGTGGCTTTATAGTGATTTTTGAAATAAGTTAGCATACCTCCAACTTTGTTTCTTTTCAAAATTATTTTAACTATTATAGGTCTTGTATTTCCATATAATGTTAGAATTACATTGTCAATTTCTATTTTTAAAAAGTCTACATATTTTCATAGGATTATGTTTAACCTATAAATCAAATTGAGAAGAATTGCCATCTTAACAATATTTAGTCTTATAATCCATGAATATGGGATATCACTTTATTTATTTAGATTGACTTTAATTTTTTCAGCAGTGTGTATTCTTACCATACAGGTCTTGGTTTCTTTTGTCATATTGACTCCTAAGTATTTTTATGTTTTTGATGATATTATGAATGGAATAATTTTCTTAACTTCATATTGTTTGTGCATTATCAATGTACTGTAATATGATTAATTTTTTGTATGTTTATCTTGTATCCTGTGACTTTGCTCAACTTGCTTATTCGTTCTAATAGTTTAGTTTGATTCAGTTTGGTAGATTCCTTAGAATTTTCCAAATGCAAGATCATGTTATCTGCAAATAATGACAGGTTTACTTTTTCCCTTCCAATCTATATTTCCTTGGTCTTTAATTTCCTTTTATTATGATGTTTATTTGCCTTTTGTGTCAGCTATAATGCTGACCATATAAAATTAGCTCAGAAAGTGTTTCTTTTCCCTTCTCTACTTTCCAAAAGAGTTTGTGTAGGACGGGCATTCAGTCTTCCTTAAGTGTTTTTTAGAGTTATTGAGATTAAGCCATTCAGGCCCGGGCTTTCTTTGTGGAAAGATTTTGATTATAAAACCAATTGTAGTAAGGCATGGTGGCTCATGCCTGTAATCCCAGCAATTTGGGAGGCCAAGGCCAGTGAATTGCTTGAGCCTCAGAGTTCAAGACTAGCATGGGCAACATGATGAAACCCTATCTCTACAGTAAATACAAATAATTAGCTGGGTGTGCCGGTACCCACCTGTAGTCCCAGCTATTCGGGAGGCTGAGGTGGGAAAAATCGCCTGAGCCCAGGTGGTCAAGGCTACAGTGAGCTGAAATGACACTACTGCACTCCAGCCTGGGTGACAGAGTGATACCCTATCTCAAAACAAACAGACAAACAAAAAAAGTTAATTGCTTTACTTTATATAGTATTTTTTTTCCTAGGTCAATTTTTTTGTAATTTCTAGGAATTTTTCCATTCCATCATTTTGTCCATAAAGTTGTTCATAATATTCTCTTATGATATTTTTAACTTCTATGATGTATACACTTACGCCCCTTTCATTGTTTCTGGTTTTGATGGAGATTTCCATCTTCTCTCTTTTCATACTGGCAAGCCCAACTAAAAGTTTGTCAGTTTCGTTAACCTTTTCAAAGAACCAACTTTTAGTTTAACGGATTTTCTATTATTTTTTATTTTTCATTTCACTGGTTTCTATTCTTTTATTTTTCTCTCTCTTCTACTTACTTTGTTTGCTATGCTAATAATTTTCTAGCTTCTTAAAGTGAGAATTTATATGATTGGTTTCAGATCTTCATTCTTTTGTAATGTAAGCATTTAAAGCTATACATTTCCTTCTAATATGTAATGTCATATATTAATAGATCTGAAATCAATATTATACATGTAATATTAGACAGAAATTTATAGCTAGCATATTCTATTCCCAAATAATGTTCTAGGTACTCTAGGAAGGAGTGTGCATTCTGCTGTTGTCGAGTAGAATGTCCTGTGTATGCTAATTAGGTCAAGTTGGTCGATATCATTGTGTAGGTCTACATCCTTAGCAATTTTCTCTTTAGTTTTTTAAAAAGCAATTGCTGAGAGAGGAGTCTTGGAATCTCTAACTATAATTGTTGAGGTGTTTATTTGTCCTTTCAATTAGGTTTATTTTGCTGTTTACTGTTGGGTAGGTATATATTTATAATTGTTATATCTTCCTGATGTATCATCCATTTAATCATTATGAAATGCCATCCTTCATCTCTGTGCTGATAATTTTTTAGCCTTAAATTTTCTAGTGTTCTATTTCTTGTCTTAAAACTGTTTTTTTCGCATCTTAATTTAGCTTATCCAGCTCTCTTATGGTTACCATTTACATAATATATCTTTTCTTATTCTTTTAGTTTAAATACAAAATCTTGCTTTTGGTTAGTCTGACAATCTCTGCCTTTTAAATTGAGTATTTAATCATTCATATTTAATGTAATGATTGATGTTCCAATTTATGCCTGCCAGTTTGCTATTTGTTGTATCTAATTTTTTGTCTCTCTCTTCCTCCTTTACTTCTTTGAATATATTAAAAATGCTTTTTTTATACCATATTCATTGCTCTGTTGAATTGTAACTTTTTTAAAAGTTATTTTCTTAGTCATTGTTCTAGGAGTTACAATACGTATTTTCAACTTACCACCTACTTCAGATTGAAACTGACTTAATTCTGGTAAAATATAGCAATTTTCATGTAATACAAATCCATTTATTCATCCCTCTTTTCTGTTATTACTGTCATATATTAATCTATATGTCTTGTAAAGTCAGTGTTGCAGTGGTACAATCATAGCTTTAAATAATCTTATGCTTTTTAAAGAAATTGGGCATAGGTATGTAGATGTATGTGTATGTATATATACACACACACATATGCACACACACGTATATATAGATCTGCATACACACACTAATTTTTTCCCTGCATATGAGTCACAATATCTTCTTTGCATGAATAATAGTTTTAGTTAAAAACTTGACTTTTAAATATATGTTATAACAACTCTGAATTCTGATTATTTTCTGTTTCTTTTACCGGTGTTGTCACTTTTACAAAGCAGTGTTTTCACACTGCACTATGATTCTATCAAATTAGTCTATCCCTACAGTGGCTAAAAGCTGCAAACTCCCACTGTTGTTATCTAAAGCTCCAGCAGTTTTTCAGGAGTAAAAAAGGCCAACTTGACTGCCTATGTTCAGTTTACAAAACCCTGAAATGGGTGTTGTTGAGAGTATTTTTCATTTTAATACTTGCATTTTGTGAAATGAATTTGCCACTCTTTTCACTTTCATATCTGAAACTCTATCCCAGATTTTCAAATAAGTACCGGAAATTAGATTTTTTTCAATTTTTACGTATTGGCAAATGAGTCAATATTTTAAAACACCATGAAAGCCAAAAATAAAAAAAAAAAATGCACCAGTGAGACTGATTATCCTTAGGCTTCTAATTTGCAAACTCTGTCCTAAGGGTGTACAGTTATGTCTGGCAAAGGCATTAAAATTTCTTCCTCAGCTGTCATTTGAACTGCATTTGAACTGTAGGCTAGGAATTCCCTATCTATGCCAATGTCTACTCTATAAATACTAAATCACATTATCTCAATCCCTTTCTATCCTTTAGGATAACTCAGTGATTGGTGTAGTATAGAAAGAGCCAAAACATGTGTTCAGCTGAGTTAAGGTTTAAGGTGGTTAAGAAGGGGTTGGATCCTCAATGTATAACTGATATATTGTTCCAGAAGAAAGGAAGTTTCATGCTGGATAACAAAGATAACAAATGTTCACCAGAATTTCACTGGTTCCTATTTATTGTTGACATTTTCTAAACATTATGAAGTCTCCATGGGCACTTTTTTCTGAGACAAATTGCTCTGAAGGACCACTCCTTCTGCTTATTGTGGGCATCATGTCTGTTTTTTGAATATTACTCAGAATTTTAGGAAATATATGGAAAAGACAAAAATCTACACATTTCTAGCCAGATGTGTATATACAATGGTCCAGTGTCTTTATAAGCCTTCATCCCACTGGGTAAGAAAGGATTGAGATGGTAGTGGTAGGGGAAGGGAAATGAGATCATATCATCTCAATACATTTCAGTATCTTTGTGGTAACTCAGTGGTTGGAGATAGATGTGTTCATTATTCTTGTTTTCTCTCCTGCCTTTAATCTTTCCCAGGATTGTGTCTAGATGTTTATTGGCAGGAGTTGGACAGGGTTGTTGTGGCAGTGTGAGATGGGGCCTTGCGTTGGCTTGCTTCTCTTTGAGTTCTTCTTTATGTCCTTGCTGATCTATGTGCTCAGTGTCTGGTCCGATATGGTCCCTGGGAACTTTCCACTTGTATCTTCTGAGATGCTGCTGGCAAATTTCTGACTTGTTTTCTTAACTTCATCAAGGCTCAGAGGTCTTTCACAGCTAAATTCTACCTCAGTTCATGGTACAGCAGCAGACACCTCTGAATACAGCCACATTCTCCATAAAGCCATAGTCTAAGCTCTTTAATGTTGGCTGTCAGGTTTAGGATAACTTCATCTTTAACTGTGAGGTCCACAGTATTACTCCAGTGGCTCTCAACTCAGGTACTCACCATAGACCCAAATGTCATGGGGCAGCTTCTGGATTGCTCTCTTCCTACAGAAGAGTCAATGAAGCTTCAAAGTGTTACCTTGGATTCTGCTTAGACACACTGGAAGTAGCACCTGCATATTGATGAGAGAAACACGCATCCAACAGTCTCCTCCATAAGTAAAGGCATCATAAAGGTGTGTGATTGGGAGCTCCCCTTAACTCTTTTCACTCTTTTCCACACTCCACAGAGTCAAAAGAGCCACCTTTCTCTCATTCCAGGCTAGCAGGGACTTCCTGTACATCATCTCCTGACTTGTTTCTAACCATGGTTTATAGTAAACTGAATATTCAAGTCTTTCAGACTGTACTCTTAATAATGCTTGTAGGAGTTTAAGAAGTTTAGAAATCATTTTCTTTCTTAACAGTACCTTGCTTTGCTGGGTAATGAAAGTTATCTTTTTGCAGCAGAAAACTAACAATAATAATTTCTTTTTCTTTGTATATTTGGCATAATGAGGCCAAGCCTCCCTACCTTATCTCTGTCCCCATGCTCTGAGGCAAATGGATAATTCTGGTTGATTAGGGATCAAATCACACACACAGGAAAGCAAAACAAAAGAAACCCTCATCATTCTTGTCAAAAATTATTACTCACTTATGCCCCTGCTAGTATATGACCTTATATAACGTGTATATATATAAAATCTTAACAATTTTTAAAAATTCACCAATATAGGATGTCAATTTTTTTCTACTGATGTAATCATCAGTAGATGTATTACATCATCATACATGGTTATATATGATCATGGAAAGCAGAGAACCGAGCCAGAGGCAAGAACATGGCCTTCCTTTTCATCTACCTTGGAGAATATTTGCTACAAAGAAACTATGCAAAATAAGCACACAGAGAAAAGACCAAAAAGATTTTAGCAGAGCATTAGGTATCTAAGGGACATATAATTAGCATACGTGTATTAGGGTTCTACAAAAACGATGGATAGAAATAATATCTGAAAGAATAATGGAATAACACTGTTCCATTTTGAAGAAAACTATGAACCGACAGATTCCAGATTCCAGAATTTTAACAAATACCAAGCAGAATAGACACCAAAAAACCACACCAAGGCATCTCATAGTCAAATTGCTGAAAAAGAGTAATTTTAAAATCTAAAAGCAGCTAAACAAAAGATACATTGTATACAAAGGGTAAAAAGATAAGAATTATTGAAGACTTCTTGTCCAAATGTGTTTGAGCCAGAAGAAAATGGAGTGATATCTTTAAACTACAGACAGACAGAAAACGTTTATCAACCTTTAATTCTTTACCCAGTGATGTAGTTTGGCTCTGTGTCTCCACCCATATCTCCTGTTGAATTGTAATTTCTAGTGCTGGGGAAGGGACCTGGTGGGAGGTGACTGAATCATGGGGGCGGATTTTCCCCTTTGCTGGTCTCATGATAGTGAGTGAGTTCTCATGAGAACTGATGGCTTAAAAGTGTGTGGCCCTTCCCCCTTCACTCTCTCTCCTGTCACCATGTGAAGAAAGTACTTGCTTCCCCTTTGCCCTTCAGCAATGATTGTAAGTTTCCTGAGGTCTGCCTGCTATGCTTCCTGTACAGCCTGTGGAACTGAGAGTTAATTAAACCTCTTTTCTTCAAAAATTACCTAGTTTCAGGTAGTTCTTTATAGCAGTGTGAGAATGGACTTACACACCCAGTTAAAATGTCTTTAAAAAACAAAGATACTATAAAGACATATTCAGACCAACTGAGAGAATATATCCCTGGAATTGCACTACAAAAAATATTAAAGGAGATTCTTCAGGCAGAAGGAAAATGATACCAGGCTGAAATTTAGATCTATAAAAAAGAATAAACAGTAAGGAAATTACAAATGTTTGGATAAATATAATTTTTCCCATTTTTATCTCTTTAAAGTATAATTCAATTGAGCCAAATTAATGTCAATTTATCATGGGATTTGCAACATACACAGAAGTAAGACACACAGCATGAGAAGGTGAAATGGAATTAGAACTACTCCAGTTAAGCCAGGTGTGGTGACTCATGCTCGTAATCCCAACATTTTGGGAGGCTGAGGCACTTGGATGGCTTAAGTTCAGGAGTTGAAGACCAGCCTGGGCAACATGGTGAGACCCCGTTTCTACTAAAAATACCAAAAAATTAGCCAGGCATGGTGGCATGTGCCTGTAGTCCCAGCTACTTGGGAGGCTGAGGCACAAGAATCACTTGGGCCCAGGAGGCGAAGGTTGCAGTGAGCAGAGATCATGCCACTGCACTCAAGCTTGGGCGACAGAGCAAGACTCTGTCTCAAAAAAAAAAAAAAAAAAAAAAGAGAGCGAGATGAACACATTACATTCAGATAAGCAAAGGGAAGAAAATAATAATAATGAAAAAATAGATGAACAAATTAAATTCAGATAAGCGAAAGGAAGAAAATAATACCAGAGAAGAGCAGAAATTAATGAAATTGAAAGCAAAAAAAAAAAAAAAAAGTAGAGAAATCAATAATATCAAAAGATTTGTGTTTGTTTGAGATAGGATCTTATTCTGTTACCCGGGCTGAAGTGCAGTGGCTTCGGCCTTGATCTCCTGGGCTCAAACAATTCTCCCACCTCAGCCCCCAAGTAACTGGGACCAAAGGCACTCACCACCATGCCCTGCTAATTTTTAAAAAATTTTGTAGAGGTGGGGTCGCACTATGTTGCCCAGGCTGATCACAAACTCCTGAGCTCAAGTCATTCACCCACCTTGGCCTCCAAAAGTGCTAGGATTACAGGCCTGAGCCCCTATGCCCAGCAAAAGATGTTTCTTTGAAAAGCTTAATAAAATTGATAAACTTCTAATCACACCTATCAGGAAAAAAAGAAGTCACAAATTCCCAACTTTGTGAATGAAACAGGTAACACAAACACTACAGATCCTACAGATTTGGGAATTCAACATCACTTTTTGGGGAACACAATTCATACCACAACTACTGAATGAAGTTAAAACATGATGGATGTGATAAACTGGGAGAAAAGGTCATGATAACGTCAAAGAACATGAGTAGTAGAAAGGAGGGAGGTTGAAGGAGTAAGTGGCTCTAGTGAGAAACTGGAATATTGAATGCCTATGTATAGGTCAAAACCTATTGAATAGTACACCTAAAATCAAAACATTTGGTGTATATAAAATATACCTCACTAATGCAAAATTTTTAAATAAAGAATGAATGAATGCAAACGGACTTCTGGGAAAAGAGGATGGATCTACCATACACATTTATATTCACTTTCTTGATTTTTTTTTTTTTTTAGAGACAGTATCTTTCTCTTGTCACCCAGACTCTTGAGTGCAGTGGTTACAATCATATCCTCACTACAGCCTTCAAATCCTGGGCTCAAACGATCCTCCCACCCCAGCCTCTCAAGTAGTTGGAACTGCAGGTGGAAGCCAATGTACCTATCTAGTTTTTTAATTTTTGGTACAGACAGGGTTTTGCCTTGTTACTCTAGCTTCAAGTAGTCCTCCTGTGTTGGCTTCCCAATGTGCTGGGATAACAGGTATGAGCCACCATGCCGGATCTGTTTTGTTGTTGTTGTTGTTGTTGTTGTTGAGACAGAGTCTCGCTCTGTTGCCCAGGCTGGAGTGCAGTGGCATGATCTCGGCTCACTGCAACCTCCGCCTCGCAGGTTCAAGCAATTCCCCTGCCTCAGCCTCCCGAATAGCTGGGACTACAGGCGCCCACCACCTCGCCCGGCTAGTTTTTTGTATGTTTTAGTAGAGACGGGGTTTCACCGTGTTAGCCAGGATGGTCTCAATCTCCTGACCTCGTGATCCGCCTGTCTCGGCCTCCCAAAGTGCTGGGATTACAGGCTTGAGCCACCGCGCCCAGCCCGTTTATTTTTTTAAAGACATAAATCCATAAAGACAAAGAGGGTGATTAATAGAATGTTAGATGGACAAACAAATGGACACTTGGTAATTGCTTTAGTAGACCCAAGAAAGTTTAACCCTAAAACAGATGTGGAGACAGTCAAGATGCAACCAGCGGCAAGGCCCGGTGGCTCACGCCTGTAATCCTAGCACTTTGAGAGGCCAAGGTGGGCAAATCATGAGGTCAGGAGTTTGAGGCCAACCTGGCCAACATGGTGAAACCCTGTCTCTACTAAAAACACAAAAATTGTATGGGTGTAGTGGCAGGTGTCTGTAATCCCCTCTACTCGGAAAGCTGAGGCAGGGGAATTGCTTGAACCTGCGAGGTGGAGGTTGCAGTGAGCCGAGATCATGCCACTGCTTTCCTGCCTGGGTGACAGAGTGAGACTCCAACTAAAAAAAAAAAGAAAAGATGAAACCAGGTTGGGCTGCACCAGGTAGTTCTGTTAGAGGATGAAGGTAGGACTAGAAAACAGGACAGTTGGTTGAAAATCTGTTTAAGAAGCTGTTAGAAGGCCAGATTATTTTTCTGCCTCCATGCAACTGCTGACTGTCTCTTCCCTTTTATCGAGAGAAAACTGGAGGTGAGGTCTAGTCTATGAAGAAAATAAAACCAGAGCCCTTGGACTCTAGGATTCCAGAACAGAGAAGCAAAATATTACCTTATTAATATATTTAATTGATTAACATATCATTACCATAATAATACAGAAGATCAATTGCAAATGTTTATACTGAATAATAATATATCTGCCCTTTGAACAGATTGTATACCAAGGACTGTATTAGAAACCATAGGGATAAAGAAAAGAAAAAAAGAATGGCCCATTCTTACAAGAAAATTCTAGCCTAGTGGGAAAGACAGAGAAATATATTAACAGTTAATTGCAATTCAGTGTGTTAACAGCTATGAAAGAAAAGTACAGTGTATTGGAACCCATAGGAAAGGTATCAATTCCAAATTGAGGGCCATAGTCCTTTTGACCATCATTGTTTACACTTATCCTGTAGTCACTTTGGAAAACCTTTTCTCCTGACAGCCAGTAGAAGGGACAGCCCCACAGATCCTGGGACATGGCACTGCCCCCTGACTAATTTGAGCAGAGAGGGAGGCCTCACAGAAATTCAGCAACTTGTTGACTCAGCTGGGACTGAGGTTTCCTTGGCTTAGTTTGAGGTTTTCTGTTGCTTGAGAATTTTGCAGCAGACATAGCTGGAAGATCATGACGTATTAGGCTGGTGCAAAAGTAATCGTTTTTACGATTAATGGTTTTTGCAATTTTACAAGTAATGACAAAAACCGCGATTACTTTTGCGCCAACCTAATAGCAAAAGGGGCTGAGGGAGACCATGCTGTGCTGTGTACAAAGTGAGTCAGCAGAGGAATCTGGTATACACAGAAAGGCAAACACAGAGCAAGCTCTTGGAAAGAAACAGAGACAGGAGGGAATATGAAGTGACCTGATTGTTGGGCCCCAGCCCTGAACTGCGTGGCTCTACTCTCCCTCACTTACTGTCTTTGGTTTTAAATATTTCTTTATTCTTAAAACAATGTCCCTCTGTTTTGCCATGATTTAATTTTAGTTGGTTTCTTTTATTACATACAAAAAGACTTCCTAAAGAAAGTGGTGCCTGAGCAAATCTTGAAGGACCAGCAAGATTTAGGCAAAAATAAGAAAGAAGATAATATTTCAGGATGAAGAAGCGACGTACACAGATTCATATGCATGACAGTGTTGCTTCCTCCAAGACCTGCAGTGCAAGCACTCGAATGCAGTGAAGCTCATCACAGCTGGACAGAGAGACACCAGAAATGTGCAGCCGACATCTAGGCACTGAATGAATGAGGTGATTAAGTGAACTCTTCGCCCACCCATATCTTGGAAAATTCTTTTCTACAACTCAGAAAAAAATAAATAAGATTACTGGAAAGTTTGACAAGCCAATTAAAGACAGGATGAGTTGTGATACTTGGTTTGAAGAGAAAGATTTACAGGAATAATACTATGTGTAAATATTTTATTTACAAAATTATTCCAATGGGAGAAAACAGCTTCCAAAAATATCTTCATTGTCAATGAAGTATAAGTAAAATCATTTTAAGAAATTAATGTAAGATGAATGGAATGGTAATTATGCACAGGTTGCAAATTTTCCATGTAGCCATAAAATCAAGTAATTCTGAGATCTTGCTATCAACAAACTGAGGATCAAAAATTACGATTGACTTTATTAGAGCATAAAAACAGTAAATATCCAGAAATCTCCCATTTTATTTGGATGATTGTACTTTTTCTTTAGAAAGTGTTAAAACTGCAATAATTTTATTAAAATATTCAAATTAGAATGAAATTTGAAGATTGAAAAATGTTTCAATAACTTTGTTGACTATTGGTAATATATTTCCTGACTAGGAAAAAAGTGAACATTAAAAATTAACTGTTTTAGTAAAATGATTTAGAAAATCAAGGCAAAAAATATACATATACATATATACATATACATATACATATACATATACATATACACATACACATACACATATATATATATATGGAGTCTCTCTCCCAAGCTGGAGTGCAGTGGCATGATCTCCACTCATTGCAACCTCTATCTCCTGGGTTCAAGTAATTCTCCTGCCTCAGCTTCCCGAGTAGCTGGGATTACAGGCATGCGCCACCACGCTCAGCTAATTTTTGCATTTTTAGTAGAGATAGTGTTTCACCAGGTTGGCCAGGCTGGTCTCAAACTCCTGACTTCAGAGGATCTACCCGCCTCGGCCTCCCACAGTGCTGAGATTACATGCATGAGCCACTGCGCCTGGCCGACTTCCAGTTTCTGAAAGCATAATCACATCTTCCACAAACTGAAACACTTAGCAAATTGATCTGATCAGGAATGGGAACTAAGAATAAAGATAGCTATCATTTTATTAAGTGCCACCATGTGTTAATCATGGTGCTGGGAAATTTAGCCATTCATTTTTCACCTCGTCATTCACTGACTTTTTAAAAAATTCATTTGTTCACCAAATACTTATGGAGTTCCTACTATGAGGCAAGAATTATTCTAGGCACAGTACCCAAGAGTAAGAGAACATCAGGCTCCTCAAATTTAGTCTAGTGAAGAGACATAGATATGAATCAAATGAAGTGCAGAGAATTATAACTGTAAAAATTGTAATAAATACTCTGGTGAAAAAGGACCAGGGGCAAGGAGAACATATAACCGGAGTAGCTGAACCAATCTGTGGCAGGAGTAGGATGTGGTCAAAGACAGTTTCCCTGAGGAAGTGATGCTTGAACCAAGATTTGAGTGATAAGTAGGGCTTAGAACTAAAGGAAGTGGAAATAAGACCACAGACCTAGATGATTTCGAAACATGATTTTTGTTGGTTGTGTAAAATGTGTATATAGGAAGAAATGAGACAGATTGGCCATGAGTCACCAACTGGAGACTATTCATACATCAGTTCTTAAGCCACCAATTTTATGGGCTCCCTTTTATAGATGGGAACAATTCAATGTCCCCCAACATTGCCAGATATAGTTTTATAAATCAGAGAGGAGTAAGGCATTTGAACTCGTAAGTAAACCAACTTCAATGAAAATATACACTTGAAAAATGATTTGGGTATTTGCATTTGAAAATTAGGGAGAGAAGCAGTAAATTAAGTCATATACATTTGAAAATAGATTCAAATGTGTATTTTGAAAATGATGGAAGTTGCAGTAAATTTTAAAAGTTATACCTTTGAAAGGAGATTGGAAAAGAAAGCAGGACACAATGATTTTGAGGAAGGAAATCAGTAAAGATATTTTTTGTTTTGATTTAACTTAAGTTCTGAGATACTGTAAGTAGCAAGTATTCTACTGAGGACTGTAATAGGGAAATGAATGTCTTGTTTTTTCTCTTCAAACATAAAAAGTTGAACTTGTGCAGACATTTCATAGGAATAATTTCTGTGCAAACAGAAAAAGTGAAATATAAAGATGCATTTTGGTTATTTTTCCACTTTCTTCAGAATAGAGACATTTGAACTTTGTGAATTACAAATTGTGAAATGCAACAAGTTTTTATTTTAGTAAATTATTATGTATCTTTGAAAATGGGGATGGAGACTCTGTAAGTCACAATGTGAGGCCGTTATCAGTCTGTCCACAAGGAAGCACTAGGCTCCCCAGCTCGGAGTTAAGGCTGCCACAAGAGATGAATGGGCAGCTCAGCTCTCCAGCAGTTGCTGTATTATAAACACAGTGAAATAATCACAGAGACAAAAGGACTTTAAGGATTCACTCAAGTATGCTCTTCGGCAGTAAGCCATGACTAGGGTCGGCTGGGACACAGCTGCTGATGACAGTCCAGTCTGGCAGCCACTGCAAGAGGTGGAGTCGCTTTTGTGGAGGAAATTTGAGCTTCAAGCTAACGATGATTCCAGTGGGCGTTGAAACAATCATTTTATATTTATAAGGTGCCTCATAGAGAGCCTTGTTGCCATGCGACTCTATTATGTCAAGAAAATAAATAATGATAAATAATAAGATCATAAAAGCTCCCACTTATTGGGCATTTAAAATATGCTAGGCACTGAGCTGTGTGATTGCAGATTGTCTCCACTTGGGAATACTTCACTTGCGTTTGCAAAACAGAACCATCTAGAGAGCTGTGCCTCTATCAGTCCTCTGCCTGAGGCAGGGATCACCATCTCTTTTCATTAGAAGCCTAAAAGGTTTCCAGTCCTTTCGTTACAGTCCATTTTACCAATGAACTACATTTTAAACCAATTCCCTTTGTATAGAGTTGGATATGAGGTTGTTTCCAATCTTGTAACTTCCAAGAATGTTACACAGAATACCTTTGCACATACTGTATCTCCCAGTGTGACTACATCTGTAGGATTCACACTTACAAGTGAAAATGCTGGGTCGCTTTTTTAAGTCTCTAAAGATCCTTGCAAATAGTCCTCTATGTAGAGTGAGTGGATTTACTCTCCGACAAGCAATGCATGATAGATCCTGTCCCACCCCCCCTCAACTTCTCAATATAGAGTGATAACAATCATGGCAGCCACATGTTGGTATCTACTACATTCTAGACGCTCTTCTAAATGGTTTATATACATTAAGTCACTTAATGCTCACAAAACTCTAAGAGATAAGTACTATTATTTCATTACCACTTACAGATGAGGAAACTGAGGCAAATAGAGATGAACACATTTGCCCAGGGTGACACAACTAGTCAGACAGGCAGGCTTTTGATTTAGGGTTCGTGCTTTTAAATCCATGGTTATACTGCTCAAGTTTTATTTTTGCAATCCGATGGATGAAAAGAGGGTACTTCATTGAAGGGTTTATTTATTTCTCATATAATAAGATTGACATTCTTTACGTAGTAATTTGCTTTGCCCCCTCCTGGGAATCGGCCATTCCTTTTGGTTTGTTCATTTTTCTACCAGGCTGCTGGGCTTTTACTTACTGAGTCATCATACAGTCAAGACCTTTTGACTTTACTTATGACTTTTGCTCCTAAGTGTTTTTTTTTTTTTCTATGCAATATTTTGTTTTTATGTAGTCACATTTATTGATCTTCTATGGTTTCAGGTTTTTGTGTCATACTTGAAATTCTTTCTTCTTAGTTGTTTGTCCTTTTTAATTCTAGATATGGGTTTTATTTTACAAACAGCCACCTATTTTTTCTAAAGCCATCTATTGAATATCTTTTTCCTACCTGTTCTAGTCACCAGAGCTGCATAATGAACCACCCCAAAATTAGTGGCATAACTGAAAAACCATTAGATAGTTGCATATGCCACATAGCGGTGTTTTGGTGGATGATGGACCACATATCCAACACCTGTCCTAGAAGATTATAATGCCCTGTTTTTACTGTACATTTTCTAAGTTTAGATACTCAAATACTTGCCATTATGTTACAATTTCCTACAGTATTCTGTACACTAACATGCTATACGGGTTTGTAGCCTAGGTGTATAGTAGGTTGTACCATCTAGATTTGTGTAAGTACACTCTATGATGTTCGCACAACAATGAAATCACCTAATGACCCATTTCTCTGAATATCCCCATCGTTAAGCAGCACGTGATTGTATTATGCTCACAAGTTCTGTGGGTCAGGAATATAGAAATATCACAGCAGGTAAGGCTATCTCTACTCCGCAATATTTGGGTCCTCAGCTGGGAATACTTGAGAGCTGGGGTGATGGGGAATGGAATTATCTGAAGACTTTCTCACCCATTAGTTGATACAGGCTATTATCTGAGACCCGAGCTGGGCAATCAGCCGCAATGCTTATTTGTGGTCTCTTTATGTGTCTGCTTGGGCTTCCTCAAAACATGGTGGCTGGGTTCACTTCCCACAAGAGTCAAGTGATAGGTACCACATTTAGACTTAACCTCTAAAGTCACATAATGTCACCTCCACATTGGCCACAAAGCCCATGCAAAGTCAAGAAAAGGAAACAAAAGGTTAACTCATAGGAGTGAGAAGTGTCAAAATCACATCATAAGAAGAAAATTGCAAGCATCTTTGGAAAATATATATTTCTTTTATCATATACTGAATTGTATTTGTACTGAAGACTATTTTGAGGTTCTCTACTGATATATTTATGTAACTGAACCACATTGTTTAATTATTACAGTTTTGTAATATATTTAACATATGCTATATCTAGTCTTCCTTCATTATAATTCTCTTCCAGAAGTTTTTCTAACAAGTTTCACCTTTTCTTTTTTCCATACAAACTTAGAATAAACTGATGTAATTAAAATATCATGTTAGTATTTTGATTTGGATCACCTTAAATCCATACATTAACAAAATAATTTTTATCTTTTTGATCTATCACCTTTGTAATATGGTAAGAAACAAACTCATTATTCTGAGAATTGATACATAAATGGAATAAATCAAGCATTTGTCTTATTCTTCCTATTTGAATAGTACCTCAGAACAACCAAATAATTGATGAGAAACTATTATTCTTTGTATCAAAATTTCAGCTAATAAATAACAAAAGAGTGATAGAATTGGAATACCATCTGTTTACAACCCCTAGTGCAATAACAGATCTGGACAATGATCATCTGTGACTGTTAAAACCATTAGGTGAAAACTTGATATGTGACATTAAAATGGATGTGGATCAAGCTGTTAAGAGCTTTGTGGACTATTCCTTTTTCATATTCCTGAAATCCTCCGGTTATATCATCCTTTCCTTCTTTCCTGATTATTCTCTTGTGTTCTTCTGATCACTGCTGATTATTCACAGATATCACTTATATCTTGCCCACGGAATTTCTTCATACTCTAACTCTTACAATGATCATGAGCAATGTCAACGTTCATGGGCATGATGTTCCTTTACCTGCTAAATCTGATGATCTTTCTGTTTACCCTTCTCAGCAGGTCATGGCTCCACTCTGGATCTAATATCCACCTGGAACTGCCTACCCTCTGAAAATATAAACTTCAGTTCTCTAGTTTCTGACCAGAGCCACTTATTCTTTCAGCCAACCCTCATTTCCACTACTCCTGTTCTTTAACATGATCCTGAACTTTTTCTTTTACGCAAGTCTATCACATCCAACATCCATTGTGGCTTTTTTTTTTTTTAAGAGACAGGGATCTCCCTATGTTGCCCAGGCTGGTCTCAAACTCCTGGCTCAACTGATCCTCCTGCCTCAGCCTCCCATGTAGCTGGGACAGGCATTCACTGCCATGCCCAGCTCCATCATGTCTTAACCTCATGACCTATGCAGTAGTTAAATTGTGTTCCCCAAAAAGATATGTTGAAACCCTAACCACAAGTACATTTGAATAGGACCTTATTTGGAAATTGAATCTTTACAGACGGGATTAGTTAAGTTAATGAAGTCATGCTGTATTAGGGTGGGCTCTAATCCAGTGACTGCTGTGCTTATGAAAGAAGGGAAATTTGGACACAGACACAAGTCGGACATGCACAGAGGGAAAATCATATGAAGACATAGAGGAAGAACTCCAAGTGCAGATGGAGGTTGGGACTATGCAGCTGCAAGCTAAGCAACACGAAGGATTGCTGGGAGCCAGCAGAAACTAGGAACTAGCAGGGAACAATTCTCCCCTAGAGCCTCCAGAGAGAGCATGGCCCTTCTGACAGCTTCATTTTGAACTTCTAGCACCCAAAACAGTGAGAGAATAAACATCTGTCACTTTAAGATACCCAGTTGTGGGTACTTTTCCATCACAGCCCTAGAAAACTAATACAGCAGCAGAATCTCTCTATCTAGGCTTCTGAGCATGAAAACTCACATATTCTGAGAATGGATGTCATCAGAATCCCATGGCCTTCAACTTAGCTGGATCTTTAATACCATTCAACTGTATTTGAAGATATTTCTATTCTCTTCCATTTCTCCTTTTTGAGTATAGCTGTGCTGATCTTTCTCAACTCCCTTCAAGGCACAGTGATATGGTTTGGTTGTGTCCCCACCCAAATCTCATCTTGAGTTATAGTTCCCATAACCCCCATGTGTTGTGGGAGGGACCTGGTGGGAGGTAATTGAATCATGGGGGCAGTTACCGCCATACTGCTGCTCTCATGATAGTGAGTTCTCACAAGATCTGATGGTTTTATAAGGGGCTTTCCCCCCTTTTGCTCAGCACTTCTCCTTCCTGCTGCCATGTGAAGAAGGACATGTTTGCTTCCCCTTCCACCATGATTTTAAGTTTCCTGAGGCCTCTCCAACCATGCTGAACTGTGAGCCAATTAAACCTCTTTCCTGTATAAATTATCCCAGCTTCAAGTATGTCTTTATTGGCAGTGCAAGAATGGACTAATACACACATGAAGCTACTACTGCCTACTCCCACATAAAAATCCCTGCTGCAATTGGGGCTACTATCTGCCAAGATCTGTCCAGTGTATGTAGGGGCCATGTATTTCATTTGCCGGTAAATTAAAGAACATAAAAGGCACCACCACCCAAGCATCCTTTGGATCTTTAAGGATGACACTAACTTCCACAATTCCTTTGGTGTGTGAAATTGTTTTATGTGTGCTGTATTGCTGGTGGAGGCAGTTTCAGAGACTTCCACTTGGCCTTCCCACTGTATGATAGCTTTTACTTCACAGCTCAAAAACTCCCAACGAGTATTCTGACAAATACCAAGTATGTCCACTCCAATCATGCATTCAGGGACTGGGGAACTGAACGCTTTGTCAATCCATGGGCTCCAGGTAAGCTGGACATGAGTGAGCATTCCACCATTGCTTGGCCTCCCATACACCCCTACTCTGCTAGAGTGGCCATGATGGGACTTCAGGTCTCTGGTTGTCAATATCAAGGTAGACCTTAGGTTAAACAGTTCTCAAAACGTCTAGGTATATGCATTTCTTCAGAATATAGTTGCCTGTGTAAACGGCTATAGATCCCTTCAAGAAGGAATGAGGAAGAATCATTAATGTATCCCCTTGCTGTGGTGTTATGGTGATCCATCCTTATGGGGACCAAGCCACTCCATGAGTCAATGAATTCTGGATCTGAAAATTGGCTTAGGTCTGGAATCTAAACTGGGGACTGTGACATTTTAATTTCTGTATTCACCCTCCTGATTATCCATTCTTGATTTCTTTTATAGTTTAGATAGAATGATGCCCTTATTGTCTGCCCACTTATCTTGCCCTGGGAATACCATGCACTGTTAAGCATGTTCATAGCTCTTGGTGGCTCAGGCTCTTATCATTGCCACTTCTACAGTGCAGTTCATTATCATAATTGCACCCACCTGGCTTCTGAAGCTTCAATGCCACCACCTGGCTTCCATTATTACCACGGCTTTCTGGGAGCCCAGTTCTGTAAAGCTTCTGCTATCCTCAGCCCTGAACTCCGGAGAAGAACATCACTGAACTCCACAACAACTCTGGCTGGCATCCTCTCACTAGTACATTCCTTACGGGTCTGACAAACTGCTTCGTTGGCTTTCCCAAAGAATATATCCAGTTGGTGAACTTTTTGGCCTTACATAGTACATCTTGCCACTGCAGCCTGCTTGCTGCTATGAGCCTCTTGATCTCCCTCGCTCAACTTTGTACCATGGAGTTGTGGAATTTCAAATAAAGTGAGTGTGAGCCATCATTTTCCCAAAGTTTTCAAAGCCAGCCTAGCGATGCATTAGTATCATCTTCAGTGGATCCTACCAGTGTTAAATCCTGTGTTAAAGAAGAGGGCTGCCATATTGATAAACTCTTTATTGTATTGAATATTGTCTATGATATTCAATTCCCCTTAATTCAGCACATTCAGAATTCAGTTCCTTAATTTCTCCCCAGAGACTCTGGTATATGTGAGCTGTATCCTGTGTCTCATTTGATCTAAGTCCTTTTTCTCCCCTCACAGGCCCGATGCTCATGCAACTCAACTGTGTTGTCACTTGACCCTACTTATTGGTCTGGCTGACAGGGGACAGGGGAGCTGCATCCCGAGGTGAGCATGTGTTTTTTTTTTGTAAGATCTCAGCTCATCTTCAAGATGGCGGGTACTAGTCTTGAAAAAAAAAGAGTGGGCCCAATTCTGCAGGTTTGGAGTCCTGTTTTCTAGCAGAGAATAGGTAGCTTTTGAAGAGTATTCAAAAGCTGAGATATCTTTGTCTGAGATATGGGGCCTGGACCCAAGGCAGAACAAGACATTGTGTAATAGTTCATATGATAAGTCGTTCCTTAATTCTTTGGTCATCTCTGGGAAGAGCATGAAGCTGTATTTTTGACCTTTTGAAGCAGCAGCAGGGAAAGTTGTTGCTTGTATTACCTTTCGCTTGCTGTGTTTCACATCCCTTTTCATTGTTCTCGTGATATCATTTCCCATCACATGCCAAAAACATCCTAAGTACTTCTGTGTCCATCTGTTTCTGTGGAACCCCAGAGCAGTCATAAAACATATTTTAAAATAGTTGTTTCTTAGGCTCCAGCGTGTTTGGAAATCTGCTTCCTAAATACATTTACTCACAAAAGTTCCTCCTTTAGTTACAGATATTTTATTAGATTTGTGTTTGAGGAGTGGATGAAAAGAAGGGGAGTGGTGGCAGGAAAGAAGGAAAGAGTATGGTTGGGTTGTGCCCAGGATCCATGAATCCTAAATGGGCTGCATCCAAAATGAATTACTTCAGGGGCTTCTGCAGCTGCTTGCAAATACAGGTAGTTAAAGAAGTAGCATGATATGGCAAAAAAAGGATTTGGAATCAGAATGCCTTTATTGAAGTCCTAGCTTCTCTATGGAAAGTGGGATGACTGTAGTCAAGTCATTTGACTTCTTTCTGTTGTGGTTTCCACATTTGAAAAAATGAGATTAATAATACTACCTGCCCTGCCAATTTCAAAAAGAGCTGTTTGAAATATTAATTAAGATTCTGGACATGCCTTTCCATCTGGTGGCAACCATCAGGTAAGCCAAGATGGTTGCATACAAGTACATCCAGGAGCTATGGAGAAAGAAGCAGTCTGATGTCATGCACTTTCTTCTGAGGGTCCACTGCTGATAGTACCACCAGCTCTCTGCTTTCAACAGGGCTCCCTGCCCCACCTGGCCTGATAAAGCATGCTGACTGGGCTACAAGGCCAAGCAAGATTAAGTTATATATAGGATTCGTGTTCACCGTAGTGGCTGAAAACGTCCAGTTCCTAAGAGTGTAACTTATGGTAAGCCTGTCCATCATGATGTTAACAAGCTAAAGTTTGCTCGAAGCCTTCAGTCCTTTATAGCAGAGCGAGCTGGACACCACTTTGGGGCTCTAAGAAACCTCAATTCTTACTGAGCTGGTGAAGATTCCACATACAAATTTTTTGAGGTTATCCTCATCCATCCATTCCATAAAGCTATCAGAAGAAATCCTGACACCCAATGTATGCCACACCAGTCCACAAGCACAGGGAGATGCGTGGGCTGACATCCGCAGGCTGAAAGAGCTGGGGCCTTGGAAAGGGCCGTAAGCTCCACCACACTATTGGTGGTTCTCGCTGGGCAGCTTGGAGAAGGCCCAATACTCTTTAGCTCCGCCGTTTCCGCGAATACAAGTAAAGTTTGTACAATTCATAGCTAATAAACAATTTAGAACAGTGAAAAAAAAAAAAAAGGAAAGGTTCTGGACATGAAACACTTTGTAAATCTTAAGGAACCATTTAGGTTGGTGATGATCTTCCTGTTGCAATTAGCATTGAATAGTTATAAACTAAAGGCAAGCTATTCCTAAAGGGTGAATTTGCCACTTGAGGTGATGGTTTCTTTCCTGTAAAATTTCTTGCATTTTATTTTTTAATGTTTCAAACTAAATAAATATTGTCAAATGAAACCTGGAAATATCTTATATTTTAAATTAATAACCATTTCTAGTTTCATACCATAAATATTGAAAAAAAGTGTTTATATCCTCAGGAAAAAAAAATCTACAGATTATAACCACAGAGAAGGCAAAGTGGTTTTTCCTATGCTCCTCAGCACATGCTACCCGGAGGCATAGCTGTATAAATTTGTAGACATATCTGAGGATCCAAAGTAAACTTCTAAATATGCAGAACTCCATGCAAGAAAATGATCCTTTATTTTAAAGTAAAATTTGTGTTTAAAAATAGAAGTGTCTTTTAATAAGTTCTGTGCTGAGATAAACAGGTCTGCCCTCTCTCCACCTCTCCCCACTATAATTATATTGGTTCCCCCCCAAATCACATGAGATTTCTTGCTTGCTTAACATTACTTCTTTCTGCCTCATCCTGGCTTATTCTCACTTCCTCTGGGTCTGTTGCTCCCAGGTGACATGTAGAGCTTTCAGGTAATAAGCAATATTTAACTATCCTTTCTCAAGGAAGATTCTGGATATTCCTTGATTCCTTTTCCTCACTTTCAATATCTCCTGTATCTCCTGTTTCTTTCTTTCCAAAAATGTATTATTATTATATAATATACATAATGTAATGAGACCCAATAATACAAAGAGTTATCAGGAATAACTAAATATTTTGCCGTTTTAAAATTACTCTTTAATAGTAGAAAGAAATCTTTGAAAGATATATTATCCTACTAAAGAAACAGCACGTTGAAATGATTCTCTTGGATATATAACAAGCTTGCAATGAAAAACAATTAAGCTCATAAAAATATAATCCCTTGGCTTGCCCAGCATCTTACCTGTCCTGCCAAAGAAAAGAAAATGTGCTTATCAAATCAAAGTATTCCAGTTGGTTGTTCTTCTTAATCAAATCACTGGCATGACTGCCAAATCCATTCTCTTGGGTGGCATGCCACACACTCCTAATAGAACCAAAACACTAGGCATGTTAACAAAGGTGAAACCAAGACAGAGCAGGGAACTGGACAAGTCCAGTGTTCCCCTAAGCCCAGGGGAAACAGGGCCCCTGCTGAGATTGCCCACATTTCAGCCCTATGATCCTCTGTGGGGGATGTTAGACTTTCAGAGAGGCATGTGTTTTATTTTTGTTTGTTTGTTTGCTTGCTTTTTTGAGGCAGAGTTTCGCTCTTATCACCCAGGCTGGAGTGCAATGGCTCAATCCCGGCTTACTGCAACCTCCACCTCCCAGGTTCAAACGATTCTCTTGCCTCAGTCTCCCAAGTAGCTGGGATTACAGGCACCTGCCACCATGCCTGACTATGTTTTGTATTTTTAGTAGAGACAGGGTTTCACTATATTGACCAGGCTGGTCTCGAACTCCTGACCTCAGCCTCCCGAACTGCTGGGATTACAGGCATGAGCCACCGCATCTGGCCGCATGTGTGTTTTGGAAACAAAACATACTCAATATGATAAAAGTGTATATAGTTGGAAAGCCAAATAAAAGTGCTTATTTTAAAATTCCAAATCATTTATTTTCATTTTTTTTTTCCGAAGGAGGGCATGGATTTTGAAACATTGAGAAATGCTATCCAGATTGTTTTTTCCTTTCTGCTTCTTATGAGAACTTGCCTGATATTCCTGGCAGAGCTAAGGTCTGTATTGATGGTGTCAAAACCCATCAGAAAGTTAAAATCACATATGCTACCAGCTTCACAGCGTGCAAGGGAGAGAAACCCAGACTCCATAGGATCCATGACCCAAGATACAGAAGCTCATGGCATTTGCCTCTACCCTTCTCATCCTCAGTCTGCCTGTTTATGGAAACCGTAAGCTCAATGCCCATGGTGGCACATGAAGCTCAAGTCATGTGCCTAGAGAGGAACCAGAGGGAGCTCTGGATAAGTCTGGATACGAAGAGAGTTGCCATCCCAGGACAGAGTGATTTTCCACACCAATTTCCTGAGAAAGAAGAAGGAAAGAGAGGGATGAAGGGGAGGGGAAACTTGGCCACATTTATCACCGTGGGCTTATTTAAGCCTTTTGCTAAGTAAACATAGAAAAATACAGTGAAACCAGACTTCATTACTGTATCCAGAAAGTATGTTACATGATTAACTGCTTTTTAGTCTCCAAATCCTGGAAGGCAGCTCTGCAGAATGCACTAATAGTTCTCAGAAAACCCATAAGAAAGTTAAAAGTACATAGTTAGTGGTGTCAGGAAGTATTAATACATATGTGTTGTAATGGTTTTTATTTTTTTAAATTAATTAAATTTATTTATTTATTTATTTATTTATTTATTTGAGACAGAGTCTTGCTCTGTTGCCCAGGCTGGAAGGCAGTGGCACAATCTTGGCTCACCACAACCTCCACCTCCCAGGTTTAAGCGATTATCCTGCTTCAGCTTCCCTAGTAGCTGGGACTACAGGCACGCACCACCACACCTGGCTAATTTTATTTTTAGTAGAGACGGGGCTTTGCCATGTTGGCCAGGCTGGTCTGGAACTCCTGACCTCAGGTGTTCCACCAGCCTTGGCCTTTCAAGGTGCTGGGATTACAGGTGTGAGCCACTGCACCTGGCCAAATATTCTTTATTTTAAATATTTGTGGGTACATCATGTTGTAATGTTGGTTATTCCACACAGAGGAATAAAGATGGAAGTCTTTATCGTCTTTATCAGAGTGATCATTTGGTAATTGACAAAAAGGATAAAGAATTGGCCAGTTTCTATACCTGAGATTTACTGAATATTTGAAGTTATTATTGGAATCAGTGGTGATTTCAGAGAAGTGAAGGCTAAAGATTTTGTGGTCTCTGCATTCTCTACTCAAAAACAGACAGAGCACTTGCTTTATGTAGACTTGTCTTTCAAAGACCCTGAGGATTCCCCAGCTTGAGAAAGTACAGATTTGAGGGCGGAAGTCTCCCTAGTTGAGGCCACATTCATCTCATCTGTGCACATACTAGCCTAGACTTTGATTTCAGAAACAAAGTTTCTAGATTCCACAATCCCACCATTAACCAGCAGATGCTGAAATTACGCAATTACTGTATTAGGAATGCCTTTGCTTGGCTTAACATTTTACTATAAAATGCAAATATACTTAAGATGGATAATAGAATACATTTCAGCCAGTGTATATATTTTCATGGAAAAAAGTTTATGGCAACTCAGGAGCCAGTTCTGATAAGCACAAGGAGAGAGGATGAGGGCACCGAGCATCTGAAATGACTGTGACAAAAGAGGGCACACACAGAGGGCCCTGTGGACTATGGAATCATTTCGCTCATTTATTCCCCAGCCTTACTTTATTGCACTTTAGCCCTGGCATACTTTAAAGAGAATACTTTACTAAAAAGAGAATACTTTAGCCCAAAAGTATTCTCCTTTTGGGATAGCATAAGTTTATCTGGATAAAAGAAAGAGGCAGAAACTTGTAAAACAAAACAAAACAAAAGGTAAACCAAGACTCCCCATGTGATGAGGCAAGTGGAACAAGCTGGAACATCCCTTGGCCAATAGAGGATAAAGAAAATCCACAATAGGAAGGGCATGGTGGCTGATGCCTGTAATCCCAACACACTGGGAGGCCAAGACGGGAGGATCACTTGAGGCCGGGAATTCCAGTCATTTCAGATGCTCAGTGCCCTCATCCTCTCTCCTTGTGCTTATCAGAACTAGCTCCTGACTTGTCATAGACTTCTCTTCGTTAAAATACAAATACTGGATGAAATATATTCTATTATCCCTCTTAAGATTATTTGCATTTTATAGTAAAGATTAAGCCAAGCAAAGGCATTCATAATATAGTAATTATGTAATTATGTAAAACATGGCGAGACTTCATCGCTATTTCTAAAAAGATGGAGAGGAATAGAAAACCAAATACCGCATGTTCTCACTTATAAGTGGGAGCTAAATGCTGAGAACACATGGACACATAGAGGAGAACAAACATGGGGACCCTTCAGAGGGTGGAGGGTGGGAGGAGGGAGAGACTCAGGACAAATAACTAATGGGTTCTAGAATTCACACCTGGGTGATGAAATAATCTGTACACCAAACCCCCATGACACGGTTTACCTATGTAACAAAACCCCACTTGTACCCCTGAACTTAAAATGAAAATTAAAAGAAATTAAAAATGAAATTAAAAAATAGAGAGAAGGGGACCAAGGAGAAAACCTACAGTAAGTGGCTAGGCACCCCTGAAGAAAGGTGACACAGAAAGCACCTAAGAACACACACAACCTTTGTATGAAATGATGTTACTTATTGCCAAAGTATTCAGGTAGCCCTGGTTTCTGCCATGTCCCAGTATTCTCTCTGCTCCTACCCTCCTAAGCCTATCTTGTCCACACCCTTCCATCACACAGTGTACTCCACCCCAGTGACCCTTGAGTTCCTGGGCCATCCTCCTGGGGCACTGCTTTCAGAAAACTGTGCTCTTATTTAGTATCAGCACGGGGGTTACCCAGAAGACCTAACCAGGACTAACAGGTCAGAAATAGGCTGAATCTCACCAAGCCCTTCAAATTCTTGTGGTTCTTCAGTCTTCCCACCCCATGTCTACCACCACCATCAAGGCTCCTATGCCCGTTTCTTATGCGTGTCTGTTCATGACTCAGACAGACAGAAATTGGGAGCCTACTGCACGGCCAGCCCTGGAAATGCAGGCGGGACCAAAAAAGACACAAACTCTTGTCTTCCTGGTATTATAGTTTAGTGGGGGATAAAAACAATAAGTAAGATAAATAAAACGTAGTAAGCAGTAAGCTGTATGGAGAAACGGGGGGGTAGAAGATATGTTAGGGGGAGGTGATTGCAATTTTTAATCACGATGGTTAGGGGAAGTCTCACAGAGAAGGTGATATTCCAGTAAAGACCTGAAGGAGGTGAGGAAGGATATCTGGGGGAGAACGTTATAGGAAAAGGGACCAGCAAGTGCACAGCTGAGGCCAGAACCTGCCTGGCCTGTTTGAAAAATGCCCAGAAGGCGTATATGGTTGGAGCACAGTTAGTGGGGAGGAGCTGAGAGCAAATGAGGTGGAAGAGGTAAAGCAGCTAGGCCAAGGAGGCTATTGTGAGTGAGGTGGGCGGCAATTCTCACCATCTTCTGCCTACTATTGCAAAACCCACAGGTGCTGAAACACCACCGCAGGATGCTCCTCTGGGGAGCCGGGAGGACCGTATAGCCTTGCCTCTAGAAAGCAGTCAAAGGATCCACTACAGATACCCAGATGTTCTACCCTGTTTGGAGCCTCTGTCAGTTTCAGGCACGATCCTTATATGTTTCTTGATCCCCTAAATGGCAGTTACATGATAGGTTTGTGTCAGGAATTGGGTTTGCTCTCAGCTGCTACCGAGATATACGTTTGTGGGGTTTCGTTTGCTCTTGACTTTTCAGCCAATTAATTCAAGAGCAGAGGAAGCATATGGAAAAAATTTACAATGAGAGATAAAGGCACTTTTGGCCAGGCACAGTGACTCACACCTGTAATCCCACCATTTTGGGAGGCCAAGGCAGGTGGATCACTTAAGGCCAGGAGTTCGAGACCAGCCTGGCCAACATGGTGAAACCCTGTCTCTATGAAGTATACAAAAATTAGCCAGACATGATGGTGCCTGCCTGTAGTCCCAGCTACTCAGGAGGCTGAGGCAGGATAATCGCTTGAACCGGGGAGGCAGAGGTTGCAGTGAGCCGAGATCATGCCACTGCACTCCAACCTGGGTGACAGAGTGAGACTCTGTCTCAAAAAAAAAAAAAAGAGAGAGAGAGAGAGATAGGCATTTTTGCCTATCAGAGATATACCACTAAGAATATCAAGATAAGATAATGACCTGTGGAAGAGGAGATTATGAATTTACGAATTCAAAGGGAATACAATTCACCTGCATCTGTCACAGGGCATCCCTGGTGACTAGATCAGCTATATTTGTCTCCGTACTGAAAAAATGTGTGCCTCTCGATGCAATAGTTATACTTAGATAGTTAAGACTTGCTACCTTTCAAACTATTTTAATCTCTTTTATACTTCATAGTATCCAAATGTCATTATACTATTTTAATGAAGAGAAGATTTTAACAATAGGTAAAAATCACACAGATTGAATTCAAGAGCAGAAAACATTCAGCAGAAACTGAAAATCAATGATTCTAACCCCCTCTACCCTTTTCATAATGACAATGAATTTCATACAATTTCTCTGTATTAAAAGCTACTACTTAGAACACTTATTCTGTGCTGGATACTGTAGTAGGCATGTATTAACTCTTTACATGTATTAACCCACTACAAAATTTCTAAAATACTTTATTTTTACACCATTTTATAGATTAAAAAAAATTGATGCTTAAAATGTTTAAGAAATTTGCCCAGGGCTCCCAAGCACTGCCCAGTGTTGCTGCGTGCAGCTGCTAAAGGCACATCCTCTCACCTACTTTGCAGAGGGAGGCATGGAAAACACCACCAAAACATACTCAAATCTTAAGAAGCAATGAGTAGATGGATATCGTTAGATGTGCCTGTCCTTTTTAATCTGGCTTATTCCCTGATGGATTTCTCTGATGAATGAGGGATGTGCTCTCTTTAGAGAGCCAGATGTAGGATTTTCCAGGCCTATCCATTGACCTGACAATCTTGTAAAAATAGATACAGACACATGATTTCACTTTTTCCATATCTGAGTCCAGTTTCAACCAAGGAGTTCAAATTTTTGTGCTTAGGAGAACATCATACAAATAAGCCAAATGAACGGTGATATTCCCAGTTTGCACTGTTGGTCCTACTCAAATTTATGCAGCACTGCTCCTCTGAGATTTTGTTTTCTCTCCCTTATCTCAGAATGAGATACACAGAACAATCTCCATAGTAATGAAGTAAGTAGAATATACACTGAGGGTCTTGGTCACTTCTTTCCTCAACCATAGCAGAGAGAACAGAAATGACCCCAGGGCTCCAGAAAAGCTCCCCACTGGGGTCACTAATCAGTCCAAAGGCACATTGTTTGCTTTCCTTGTGTTCTGGTCACTGAGGAGTATGAGAAACCAGCTTTGCAAAATTGTGACTGAGACAGTGAAAGAGATCTAACCTAATTGACTCCCTCTTGGTTGTAGCCTTCCAGCTGTCTTTGTTCCTTCCTGGGCATAGGCTGAGCTAACTTTGGGAGGAAATTAGTTTATAGTTTAAAACAAAGACAATAATAGCCCTTTCCCAAAACAAATTTCCTTCTTGCCTGGGGACTAGACTGCCTTTGTAGGACAGTCTACAAGATTAGGAAATTATGGTTTAGGAGTCATGCAGCTGGAGCCCCCAATTTTGAACCTCCCTAAACTCCTCCTAAAATCAGTGCTTGAGATATTTTGCAGCCCCTGCACTTGGTGGATCAGCTGGCACCACCAGGTTGATAAACTCGCTCATCTGATCTTATGGCACCAACCCAAGAACTGACTTAGGCCAAGAGGACAGCTTCACCTTTCCATGATTTCATCTGCTACCTAACCAATCAGCACTCCTGGCTCACCAGCTTCCCCTAACCCACTATCTTGTCCTTAACAACTCTGATCCCCAAATGCTTGAGGTTGACTTGAGTAATAACAAAACTCCAGTCTCCCACAGAGCCAGCTCCGTGTGAATTACTCTTTCTCTATTGCAATTCCCCTGTCTTGATAAATTGGCTCTGTCTAGGCAGCGAGCAAGGTGAACCCACTGGGCAGTTATACACACACAGGCGCCAAGTATCTCAAAATCCACACTCCCTATGGTTTTGGTCACAAGATCCTTCACCTACTTTCCCCCCACCATTTCCATGCACTCTTGTTTCATTGCTGTCTACTTAAATCCATAGGATTTACAAAAAAGTGGCTCTCTCTTTACAAGTGTGTGGCATTCAAGAAAAGTTCTCTATTACTTGTTTGTGATTTTTATAAACCAAATAAATGCTTTTCCCTTAGTGTACATTGCTATTCCAGAAATGCCTGCCATGTGAAGGGGACAATTTATACATTTGTATAAGTAGATATGTGTAATATACATTTATTTTCTTTACAAGATGTATTAAAAGTCAATGCTTCAATATTTTTGAAACCTCATATTGATGAAGAATATAATTTCTGACAAAATCATTTTCTAATACTGAATTCAAGTTAGTGAAAACCTCTAGTGAAACAATGTGGTGATGAAATTTGAAGACCTCAAAAAACATTTTTTTTATTTCTAAATATTTTCAGAGCAGCATTCCTCTTATAATAAAGCATTCACTTTTAAAACAAATATCTATTCATTTAACAAATATTTATTGAGTTGTTGGTATGTGGCTTGGGCACCTACTGCCTGCCAGGCAGGATGCTAGGTGATAGAAATACAATGACAAAATGAGCAACAACGAAGGCAACCCCTGCCCTCAAGGAGTTTAGAGTCTAATGAATGCTGTCACATGGTAGATCAGAATCAAATAACCACACTGACAAATACAATTATAAGCTAATAAAGATTACGAAAAATGTCCAATGCTCACCAATAATTCAAACCATTTAAATGTAAATAATTTGCATCAATAAACTATACTAGGATGCATATAAATTGATGGTAAGTGTCCAACTGGTTGTTCAACAATTCCATTTAGATGTCTAATCAGTATCCAAATTTCAGTCAGTATGTCCAGCCAAGCTCCTTTTCGCCTATCCTTTTTATTTTTATTTTATTTTTTTAGAGACAAAGTCTCACTCTATCACCCAGGGTGGAGTGTAGTGGTACGATCATAGCTCACTGCAGCCTCACTCCTGGGCTCAAGGAATCTTCCCCCCTCAGCCTCCTGAGTATCTGGGACTATAGGCCCAAGTCCCAGCTACTCAGCCAAACTGATTTTGTGCTTTTTGTAGAGATGGGGTCTTTCTATGTTGCCCAGGCTGATCTCAAACTCCTGGACTCAAGGAATCCTCCCTCCTCGGCCTCCCAAAGTGTTAGGATTACAGGTGTAAGCCACCACACCCGGCCTTGTCTTGTCCTTTTCTGTTTTAGTTGTCAATTTTATCCTTTCGGTTGGTTAGGATAAACTTCAGTATCATCTTCACTTCTCCTTCTCCTTCTCCTTCAATCCTTATATCCAACCCTTCAGCAAATCTGTGGCTCTCTTTTCAAAATACATACAGAATCTGACCACCTCTCACTCCAACTACTGATACCACTGAAGTCTTGATTGTCAGAACATTAAATGGTATTACATCTTGCCTGGATTTTTGCAGTAACCTCCTAAATGGCTTGCTTTCTTTTACATTTTCCCTCTTAACAGTCTATTCTCAATGTAGCTGATGCAGTGAGCCTGCTACAAGCTGTCAGAGTGTGTCACTCCTCTGTTCAAGATGTTCCCATCTCCCTCCCTTCTGCCTTCCATTAAATTCAGAGTACAGTGGCCTGCATGTCCCAAACAAGGCCTTATTTACATTCTGACTTTACCTCCTGCTCCTCTGTCTCTCACTCCCTCTACACTACCATTCTGGCCTCCTTGCTGGTCCTGGGACTTGCCAAGTACATTCCTGCTTCAGAGCCTTTGCTCCCGCTGTTCTGCTTGCCTGGAAGAGCCAGAGATATGCTTGGCTCACTCCCTCCTCTCCTAAATGACCCCTTTTCGATGATGTTCGCCCTACATTTAGTAGGATGACCTCTTTCCACCCTCACTGCTCAGCTTCCTGATTCCTCTTAATTTGCTCTCCTTTTCCTTTTTCCCCTGGCACATGGCACCTGTTATCGTGTATGTAATTTTATATAAAATTATATTGTTTCCTTGTCTCTCTCTCCCACTAGAATCTAAGCTTCATAAGGGTGGGAAACCTTGTCTTCATTCACCGATGTATCCTAGGCACTTAGAACAGTTCTCAGCATATATCCTGTGCTCAAGAAATATTTTTAAATTAGATAAATGAAAGTTGGCAGGCAGGGTAGTGGAGTGGAGGAGTGCAGGCTTTGAGTAGGCAAACCTGAGTTCGAGTGCTTGCTTGGTACTCTCAAGTTGGGTGAGCTTAAGTGAGTTACTACATAATCTGAAGCCTCAGTTTCCCCAATGTAAAAATGTGAACAGTAGTGTCATGAGAATTACATGTGAAGCACCTGGTGTGGCGCAGGCTCTACAGGTGTAGTTATTATCTGTATCACAATACTTTATGTGAAATAGTTTTAAAATGCTACATTTTCAAACAATATTATAGAAATCATAAATACAGTTTTAATATTTAAAAATTATTGCTCACGTTGGCACCCCAGGTACTACTCAAAATGTTAAAGATCATTCAAAGAATCGGTTCTTCTGGATTCTTCTGTAGGAAATTCAGCAGTTCAGTTACTTACTAGAATAGAAAGCACCCACAGTTGAAACACACAATTCTCTAATAGCAGGGGCTCTTACATCATGAACACCTAAAGAAAACAAAATGGTCTCATTAATAGTAGTCAAAATTAGAAGAATAAGAAAGACAGGCCCATTTCTTGGGGTAAATAGTATAATATTGGCAGATGATAGAGTGAAAACAGCAAAACATTGCATTTTGCTTTTCAGTTTTCCTTCAAGAAGAATGGACTTTAGATGAAGAGTGGCAGAACAAACGTAAGTGAGAGGATATAGAAGCATTTGATGTTTGAGATTGTGGAGAGAAAGGGATGCTTCTCTGAACCACGTGACTCCTACAAATTAAAGTGGTGGATACCCAGGGAAACTTCTCTTGTATCTCAAAGCCACCTCTAATTGCTTTTGAGAAGTGAATAGAGGCCGGGAGTGGTGGCTCACGCCTGTAATCCCAGTAATGTGGGAGGCCGAGGTGAGCTGATCACTTGTAGCCAGGAGTTCAAGACCAGCCTGGACAACATGGCGAAACCCCTATATCTACTAAAAATACAAAAATTAGCTGGGCATGGTGGTGTGCGCCTGTAACCCCAGCTACTCAGGAGGCTGAAGCATGAGAATTGTTTGAACACAGAAGACATAGTTGCAGTGAGCCGAGATCACGCCATTGCACTCCAGCCTGGACGGCAGAGCAAGACCTTGTCTCAAAACAAAAAAGGAAGTGAATTGAGATATATTTGCTGGGAGGCAGATGATAGTGGGGCGGCTGTCATTAAGAGTTTCTAAAATAAATTGCACATGCTATAGGTTGGCTTTAAAACATGTTTAAACCACTCAGAGGGAGTAATAGGAACCCATGTAATTCATGAAGTCCAAATTTATTCATTCATTCAAAAATCACTTACAGACTGACTACCATGTACCCAGCACTTAGTGGATGCCTCTTGCATGAAAACGAAAAAACTCCACCCTCATGAAAAATAACTGTATCCATTTTTGGTAGCCAACAAATAAAGGCAATGCCATAGCCAGAGTACAGTCGTATCTCCAATAGCATTTGACAAAGGCTTTTGAAAGACACTAATAAAGTGGGTGTCTTCACAACTGACTGAATGGCAGGTCCCTGACCAATGCATGGCAACACTTGTAGGAGACGCTTCTGGCTTATATGTAGATCAGTAGTACAAAGAGTGAGCCCAGGAGGCAACTTTGTCTGATATTGTATCAGTCCATCCTCTCACAGCTATAAAGAAATACCTGAGATTGGGTAATTGATCAAGAAAAGAGGTTTAATTGGCTCATGGTTCTGCAGGCTGTAGAGAAAGCATGATGCTGGCATCTGTTTGGTTTCTGGGGAGGCCTCCAGAAAATTACAATCATGGCAGAGGGCAAAGACAGAAGCAGGCACTTCACATGGCCAGAGCAGGAAGAAGACAGAGAGAGGGGAGCAGTGCTACACAGTTTTTTGTTTTTTGTTTTGTTTTGTTTTGTTTTTTAATTGCTGTTGTTGTTATTTTTGTTTTGAGACAGAGTTTCACTCTTGTAGCCCAGGCTGGAGTGCAATGGCATGATGTCAGCTCACTGCAACCTCCTCCTCCTGTGTTTAAGTAATTCTCCCGCCTCAGCCTCCTGAGGCGCTGGGATTACAGGCATGCGCCACCGCGCCTGGCTAATTTTGTATTTTTAGTTGAGACAGGGTTTCTCCATGTTGGTCATGCTGGTCTCAAATTTCTGACCTCAGGTGATCCGTTCGCCTCTGCCTCCCAAAGTGCTGGGATTACAGGCGTGAGCCACCACGCCCAACGATGATACACAGTTTTAAACAAAGTGTGATAAGCGATAAGTGAGTTATCTCATGATAACTCACTCATTCACTATCAAGAGAACAGCACCAGGAGGATGGTGCTAAACCATTCAGGAAGGACGACCCCCATGATCCAATCACCCTCAACAGGCCCCACCTCCAACACTGGGGATTACAATGCCACAGGAAATTTGGGCAGGGACACAGATCCAAGACATATCAGTTAGGTAAGAGAAGTCCTATTCAGAGAGGATATAGAGGCCATTCCATTCGGTGAAGGTCTCCTCAGCTGCAGTATTGAATGCAGTTCCTAGAACCACAATTGAGATGAAAAGGAGTATAGTTAAGTTGAAGACAATGACAAAGATGCTGGGATGGGGTACAGAGACAGTCCTGGGAAGATCAACTGAAAAGAAAACCCCAAGTGCTTACCCTGAGAGAAAAGATTTGGGGAGTACATAATGGCTGCCTCAGTCTTAGAAACAGTGCTGTGGGGTGGAGTGGAATGGAAGGAAGTGGCTGGATATTTATTGAACATCTCTGAGTCAGGAACTCCTTGAGTATATTAATCCTCATATTTAATTTAATCCTCATATTTAGTTTTTGCTTGTTTGTTTTGTTTTTTTGAGATGGTGTTTCACTCTTTTGCCCAGGCTAGAGTGCAGTGGTACGATCTCCACTCACTGCAACCTCCGCCTCCTGGGTTGAAGTGGTTCTCCTGCCTCAGCCTCCCGAGTAGCTGGGACTACAGGCATGCACCACCGCACCCAGCTGATTTTGGTATTTTTAGTAGAGACAGGGTTTTGCCATGTTGGCGAGGGTGGTCTTGAACTTCTGACCTCAGGTGATCCACCCGTCTCAGCCTCCCAAAGTGCTGGGATTACAGGCATGAGCCACCACATCTGGCCATATTTAGCTTTTAAATGCATAGTCTCTGATGCACACAAACACAAAACATCTCTTCCCAAAGCATGCCAGAAACACTGGCTCTGAATTATACTCTTGTATTAATTAATTCTTCATGTTTGTAGAAGTTCTGAGCAGTTAAGGTCAGTCATGATTCAGAAGAGAAAAAACAAATAAGTACTCTATTCTTAAGAGCAAAAGTTTAACTAAGAGGCAGAGGTAGAGAGAAACCGCTCCCTGACATCACAGAGGACTTTGTCATCTGAAAGGGCACATAGAGTGCAGCCTAAAATGTCACTCACAGCTACCTAATCTCAGCTAAAAGTATACTAATCACATAGTACAAGTCTGTGCAAAGGACATAGGAGCTGATTTCATAAATGGGACCTTAGGACTTTAAAATGTCTGGTTCATTTTGGAAATGAGAAAAATTGGTATGTCTATGTGGGAAAGTCAGCTCAATTACTCCAGTTCAGTAAACATTTCTGAATCAGGCTTCTATTCCTTTAAAAGCCATGCTTACCTACAAATTAGTTTTGGTTTATACAGGCCCTCCTTAACAGCAATGTTCATGAAGAAAAGAATCCTTTCAGAGAGACCTCAGAAAATATATAAAAAGTTTCTTTGAAAGCTATCACATTTTGAAACTGACTTTTAATGAGTTGCCGCCAGCTGCAGTCAGCAGTTTAAGTAGATTCGATGACTTTTCTTTAATTTTAATATTTAATAGTTCACCTTTTCTAATTATTCTTAAATAAATATTCCGAGCTTTCTGGTGTTCCCTTTACAAGGAAGCTGCCAGCATAAGAGGCAGAATTCTTTTTGCCTGGTAGCTTTTTAAGCAGATTCTGCACATCTGAAGTTTTATGACTAAAGAGAGCCATAGATAAAAATGTAAGAAAACAGACCAAGAAAAAAGATGTCAAAAACATCACTTTATTAAACAGCTGTTTTAAATATCATGTTTTGATTCCTCGAGGGTGAATATAGTGATAAATAATAGAAAAAGAGTAAAACAAACAAAAAATACCATGACAGAATAGAAAGGCACTGTGTTTTACTGAAAAAGTCACTGTCCAGATTACCCTGCTTTGGAGGCAGCTGGAAATGCAGAATCACATTCCCAAAGCAATGGATTCCAGTCATGGATGATCCAACTGGTCCTTCCTCCAGCTCTCAAACTGGAGTCAGGTCAGTCCTTAACTTCCTCAAGGTTGCTCTTCACTAATGCTGCCTTTTATTAAATATTTATTATATGCCAGGCCTGGTTAAGCACTTTAAGTTCAAGATTGGACTTAATCCTCACTGTAGTCTCGTGAAGTGGATATTATTTTTATTCCCATTTTACAAAGGCAAAGACTGAGGCTTAGAAATTTGGCCTAAGCCTGGTAAATGGTGACTCAGTCCCAGAGCCCTAGTTCTTCACTGTTACATCAAAATGTTTCTCTTTGCCAAGGTCCTTCCACTGAGGCCAGGGCCACCGATGCCTGAACTCAGTTAGTGATATTCTAACGAAAAGGAAAATGCCAGATAGGAAATGAATCAGTGGGCTCTACAATGTCTGGCCACTGAACCAGGGGAAACCCCTGCCAGGGGTAATAGTAAGTCACAGGTGTAAGATCAGGTCTTCCAGCTCATTCCCCAACAGCCAGGGCTGCAGGTTCAGCCTGGAAGAAGAGCTTCATGCTGGACGAGGAAGCATTGAGAGAGAGGAATCTTGTAGTTTTCTGTTATTTCCATTTGTAATTTTTGGATTTCTGGGCTTTGAAAATTTGCCAGAAAAGCCTGAGAACAGGCTTAGGAGCCCCTTTGGCAGCATCCCTAGGAGTTGTTAGCCAAAAGCTCCAAACTGCTATCCTGATCACTGAGACTTGTCTGTTGGGAGTAGCTCAAAGATATTCTTTCAGCCAAGATAATTAGTTTAGCAAAAGAGAGCCATTGTGGTTTAGAGAGCTCACCATTGATTACTAGGTCGCGATAAGGGTTGTTCTCTCGTTTTCTCCCTCATGAGACCTTAGATAGTAGAGTACTTTCGACCTTGTGCAATAGATATCCTCTTTTCCATTGAGGATAATGTGGGCAGGAAGGGGAGGGAGACAGGAAGAAGTAAATACCCATTGTACCACTTTTCAGCACTCGAGTTTACACCATCAGCCTTCACACAAGCCACAGGCATTTGCCCTTCTGTAGAGTCAGCAGGAAAGCGTGACGTTCTTATGGAGAGCGATGGCCCTCTTGGAATGCACAGACACTTTTTTGTCCAAATAATTTGATGACAAAAACTAGCCAAACCGATGAAGTTCCTTTTTAAGTATTTTCCTCCTTTCTTACCCTTAGGTATTCCATTCATAGTCATTGCTAGGAAATTTAGAAAATACAGGTAAGCAAAAAGAACACAGGTAAATTTAAACCACTCAAAATACCAAAATGAGGTCATTATCATTAATAATTTTGTACAGATTCTTCCAAACTTATTCCATTCAAATATAAACAAACAAAAGTTACCTCTTTTTTAAAAAATAAAATTGAATCAAATTCTACCTATGGCTTTGTGACTTGCTTTTTACTTAACAACATATCAAAAACAACTTTTCATATAAAATAGAAATTTCTCTTATTTTACTGCCCTATCAATTGCAAAATATGGTGTCCGCATGTATTAATCAGCCCACTATGTCCAACATTTAGATCATTCCTCACTTTTCACTATTACTTTAAGCAACATCACAACAAGTATCATTCATACGTTTTTGAGCATTTGCCAATTATTACTTAAAGATAAATTGCCAAAGCTCAAGCCAGCTCGTTATTAAGGCTTTGAAACACTGCCCTGGTGAAAGATGGTATTCAGTAACAGTTTCACCAGTGATGTCGAAAGCACCACAAAGCCCTTCTAGAGGAGCAGAGCGAACCAATGAGCCCAAAAATAATCCCAGGAGAAGGAAGAGGCAGTTTCACTGCTTTTCTAGGAGACCCCCGCACTGGGACTTTTACAATTCATAGATGATGATGTAAACAATTGTTACTCTGTTGCCCCCACCACAAACTTGTAAAATGAGGCAGTAACAGAGGGATTATTATCCCCGAAGAGTGGAGTCCAGGGGTTTTCTGAGAACTCGTTGGTAGTACTAAGGAAGCAGCACAAAAGCCAGCCTTGGGTATAAAAGCTTGTCTACAGTTGTTGGTAAAAGCTGATGCTTCAGAGATACAGAATTTATTAATCTAACATTCAAATTGCTCTTATGTGCAAGCCACTCTCCTAAGTGCTTTATAAATTTTGGATTATTTAATTCTCATAACAATGCTATAATAAAGCGGATATCATTTTTATCCTCATCTTCACAAGAAGAGGTTAAGTTACTTGTTAGAGTTAGCTCTAGAGTCCATGTGTCTAACCACAAAGCAGCATTGCCCATCAGAGGATGTCCCTAATCCAACTAAGAGCATCCTCAACTACCCCTATGTACATGGGGTAATAAATATTCAGCTTTCCAACCAAGCAGGAAGCACCACTGACTGGTATTGCCATAGTAAACACAATGAAAACCAAATTTTGCACACAAGAAGTCAGTTAATACCTAAAATACCTGGAATAAGTTTAGATAACATGTTCCCTATACCTGGTTTAGCTCTAGTTTCATTTGCCACTTACTAATTTTAACGATTTATTTTCCTGGGAAGATCCATTTTTTTTTCTCAATAAATCATAATTGGAGTATTTAAGATCTTAAACTTTTCAAAGCCCTTGACATCTCATTTAATCCCCCCAAACAACCAGTTTGGAAGGTACTGAGGCTTAGAAAGGCTGGGTGACTTGTTTGTGGTCACTTGGTTAGATAAATAACAGAGGCCAGATGTGAACACATGTCTTCTAACTGCTACTTCCCACTCCATCATAATCCACTTATCTCTGTAAGTTTGCAACAGGCATTGAAACCAAGCAGAATGTGAGAGAGCATGCTGATATGTCAAAAAATATAGGTAGGTAGGTAGACACACTACACACACGCACACGCACACACACACACACACACACACATTAATCCATAATGTTGCATGTATTTGGCATTCAACTGTCTGGTGAGCTCACCTTCCAGAATTCAAGACCATCTGATCTTTTTTTTCTCACTTCATTAATATCCTAAACACTTGTAGTATTTTTACCACAACTTAATTTTATGTGATTGTCTCCCTCTCTGAGACTGTAAGCTCCCCCAAGGGGTACACCAAGACCTCATTGAGCCATGTCTGGTTCAATGTCTGGTATGTAGAAAGGATTCAGTAAATATTCATTGATTGAGTAAATAATAGGATGAATGAATACTTGCATCTAAGAAGGCAGCATAAAATGATTTGACACAACCGGTGTTCACAGCATGAAGCTCATAGGAGCTCCCTGTAGATTTGTTCTTAAACTCTACAACCACAAGTCTATTTATAGTTGTTTTTTATGCTATTAAGTAACTTGTTAGATGATTTCCAAATCAACCCGTGTTGGTGTACTAGGGTTATTATAACAAAATATCACAGACTAAGTGGCTTAAAAAATAGAATTTTATTTTCTCACAGTTCTGGAGGCTAGAAGTCCAAAATCAAGGTGTAGCAGGGCTGGTTTCTTCAGGAAGGAGCTGTCCCAGGCCTCTCTCTTGGGTTGTAGATGACTGTCTTCTCCCCGAGTCTGCAGGTCATCTTCTCTCTGTAATTGTGTCTGAATTCTCCCTTCTTATAAGGACACCAGTCATATAGGATTAGGGCTTATCCTAATGACCTCCTGTTAACTTAATTACCTCTGTAAAGACCCTACCTTCAAATACAGTCACATTCTGGGTATTGTGGTTAGGACTTCAAAATATGAATTTTGGGCGGAACGCAAGTCAGCCCGTAACACCGTCTCTGCAATGCAGGTGAGAAAAGTGACAGGCAGGGCTGGTATAGGCAGTCACACAACAGCAGAGAGAGAAGTGACATCCAACAACCCAAAACTAGAGAAGAGAACGGGGTGGGGCGGGGGTGACAGCGAGAACACAATAAAGACCAATAACAAAATATTTTTAAAAATAAAAACCAGGCCAGGCGCAGTGGCTCACGCTTGTAATCCCAGCACTTTGGGAGGCCGAGGCAGGCGGATCAATTGAGACCAGGAGTTTAAGACCAGCCTGGCCAATGTGGTGAAGCCCCATTTCTACTAAAAATACAAAAAAATTAGCCGGGCATGGTGGCAGGTGCCTGTAATCCCAGCTACTCGGGAGGCTGAGGCAGGAGAATGGCTTGAATCTGGGAGGTGGAGGTTGCAATGAGCAGAGATTGTGCCATTGCACTCCATCCTGGGCAGCAAGAGCAAAACTCCATCTCAAAAATAAATAAATAAATAAATAAATAAACAAACAAATAAACCAAAGAAAAGAAAAGAGACTAAACAAAGGGCAGAATACACGGATGTTCATGATAATGAACAGAGTCTTTGGCTAAATATTTAGCTATGTTTAGAACAGCCATTTAAAAGAGCAGAAAGGCTGTAATACAATTTTTTTAAAATGTGGTCCTTCAAGTATGTTATACGGATTTAAATATTGCTTCTTAAAAGGTAAACCTCAAGACACATGAAACGTGTTTCTACTGGCCGGGAACGGTGGCTCATGCCTGTAATCACAGAACTTTGGGAGGCTGAGGAGGGTGGATCACTTGAGGCCAGGAGTTTGAGACCAGCCTGGTCCACATGGTGAAACTCTGTCTGTGCTAAAAAACAAAGAAAAAAGAAAAAAAGGAAAAACAGAAAAAATAAGCCAGACGTGGTGGCATGGGCCTGTAGTCCCAGCTACTGAGGAGGATGAAGCACGAGGATTGCTTGAATCCGAGAGAGGGAGGTTGCAGTGAGTTGAGATTGTACCACAGCACTCCAGCCTAGGAGACAGAGTGAGACTCTGACTGAAAAAGAAAAAAGAGAAAGAAAGGAAGAAAAAGAAAGAAAAGAAAGAAGAAAGAAAGAAAGAAA
>NW_016814959.1:202246-228186 GCF_001698545.2 Rhinopithecus bieti | reverse complement strand
GNANCTACTTAAAAAGACTGAATTCCTAATGGCTGCAATGTTCCCTCATAACACATCTCAAAGTGAATTACCACAAATCATCGATTTGAAAATGAAAAAATAAAATATCAGATAGTTCAAAAAATAGCTGAAAACAGCAGAAATAGACATATTCTATTCTTTACTTTTTTCTGTTAGTTTTTCTTTGCCACCCACCTTCTAGGACAACTGCTTAAACATCCTGGAAGAATGAATCACCGCGTGTAAGGAAACCCAGGAGTACTGGTTTCTTGGAAGTCTTGCAGGTGAGTCATATATCATAGATTTGCCTTTAACAATTTCATTTGGAAAAAAGTTTTCACATTTCCCAAATCTACAGTATGTCTGTTAAGCAGACTTAAATTTAAACACCATGAAATAGCACATAGCTTGTTAAAGCTGGAAAGTGTTATACTGTGTGCTTTTTGTTGCAAAAGATATTTTCTCCTCATCATGTTGCCTTTCGTATTCTTTTTTTAAACCATCACTATCATCAGTAATTGTATTAATTAGTATTACTAATGTAACTGCTCTAACAAATCTACCAAAAATAGGTAAGTTTCAAACACAGTCACACAGAATATTTTAGTTGCGACAGCTTGGTTCTTCCCTTGGCAACCTTAACATTTTCGTATTTGGAAATTGACCAAGTATGAGGATACATTCTATTACATGCAGATAACTCTTTTCATGTTGAATACTTCCAAATTATTTCCTGAATACATGAGGAGGTTTGAATTTGGTCTAGAGTTCTTGATATCCCTGAAACCTCTTCATGGGATTCTTCAACGTAGGCCAGGGTCTGGATAGCTAAAGTTGTTCCAAAGGGTTTAATTTTACCCCCCTTTGAATAGCCAAGAGTTTCCACATCTGTAAAATAGCATTTACCTAATAGAATAAAGGAAAGGTTAAATGAAATAATGTACGCAGAGCACTTGGTATAGTGCTTGGAAATAGGGGCAGATAATAATCAATACACAGACTATGACCCTATGCAAGCAGTGCTAGAAGGATACACATCCTGATATTAGCGGGGATTTGTTCTGCTTGGTGGCACCACGAATGCTTATTTCTTTGGCCTATCAATATTTCTCTGTTTAAAGTAAATATTTATAGCTTTATAATAAGTAGAATTAAGAGGTTATTTTTAGTCCTTAGGATAATATTTTAAATTCAGTACAAGCGTTTAATTCATTTCTCTTTACTCCTGAGATTTTCCTTTTAACTGGATAGTCCAAAATATCCACTTATAAAATGTCCTAGTTCTCCACTGGAAATGTAAGAAGTGCTTAAATTTTTGTTAGTGACATAAAGATATAATACTAAAGTACATGGGGAAGAAAATGCTCACCTAGGAAAGTAGTCTTTTTTTTCTTTTTTTTTTTTTTTTCCTTCAGCATTCTAAACTTGGAGGGAAAGTATTAACAACAGATAACTTGGTACTCCCAGAAGCATTTTCAGTTAAGAGGAACTGGATCACTGCCTGAAAGTCCAAGTGACCCACATGTGCCTGAAATCCCCTGGTAGTTTCTCTTCTCACCCTGTGCCCGTTCTGAGGCCAAACTCAGCATTTTACCACATCCCCCAAATAAATCCACCACCACAGTGACTTTGTTAGTAATACCAATTTTACTGAAGAGGAATTCTAGGGGAATTGAGAAAGAGAAATCACATCATCCACCACCCTGCAAGCTTAAAAAAAGTGAGGCTTCAAGATTTTCCCCCAAACTCCTTTCTCTCAAAATCCTGTGTATTGTCCTGGAATTCAAATCCAGCCTTTGACATGATTCCTTAGTTACTGAAAAAGAAACTCAGGCATGTAGTCAGCAATGCCCTCCACAGACAACATCCATCACCACCACAGCAAAAACAAACCAGAAAACAGATCAATAACTATCTAGTGTTAGTCAAGTCTGACCCCTGAATATTTTACCCTCCATCTAAAGCAATTTATGACAATATTTACAATATTTACCCAGCACAGCAGTGTGTGTGTGAGTAAGGGTGGGAGGTGTGGTGGTGGTGAAATTCTGCAGCAAAAATAATATAATTTTCACCAGATGGGTAAATACACAAAAGGGTTATATGTCCATAAACACATAGGGATAAATATACAATATGAAAGTGACAGCGACTCTCTCGGTTCTGCTCTCAGCCTGTCTTTTCCCTGAGTTTTGGTTTCTGATGACAATGATCTGGACAGCCCTAAAGTCCCAAGTGATGGGACTGGGATTTTTGACTTAAGTTCCCTCTGTGTGAGAGCCTTCACCTGTATGGCCTCTTAAAATTGAGGATTTTTACTAAAAGAGTAGATTTTAGATGCTCTAGCTACCAAGAAAAAAAGGGGCAACTATGTGAGATGATGGATATGTTAATTTGCTTGACTCTAGTAACCATTTCACTATGTATATGTATATCAAAATATCATGTTGTACACCTTAAATATATATAATCAAATAAATAAAATAATTGTAAACGCCCACGACAGTAGTTTCTGCAAACACATGGACCTCCAATGCAAGTATTTTTTAAAAAAACTTTTTGAAAACTCTAAAAAAGCCTTTCCTCTATATACGTTTATATAACACATTTGATTAAGTTGAATTTTAATTGAAAATACAGAGACAATTTCTACTTCTTCTTCAACAGCAGTGTGTCTTAATAGCATATAAAACTATATAGAACATGAGAATTAGACTTATCTGATAGCTGTCATGAATCCAAATTCAAGCTTTTTTCCGACTATTTACACCATCACTCAGCAACCATTTAGTAATTGTCCAGTTACTGTTTCCAAGTATGTGGACCTTGGCTTGTAAAGTCAAGTTGGGGAAAGAGGAAAACCTGCCCTACAAAGTTTCCATCAAATAAGTCTAAACTCCAGACAAGTCTTGAGTCACTCTGACTCTACTTGGTTATTGAATTATATGGAAACTTTTCTCTACTCATTGGCACTGCTAAAACCTCCAGACAACGGGTTTCCAGTCTTATGGTGTTGTGTGCTGTTTTACTTTAATTGCCTTTTGAAACACAAGATAGTTTTATTTTCCACTTTCGCCCTGCTGTTTTGGGATTTCAGAATTTATATTTGCATATTATCTAGGTTATTCTTATTTTTAAACAAAGGCAATGAGATTTCAGATTTTAATATTTGATCTCTTTGTTACCCATTGCTTCTTAACATATCAGCCACCCTGACTGAGGCAGTCACATTCCATGGTTGTCCCAGACATACCTAATAAATACAGCTCCCCTGCAGCAAATATATGAGGGAGGAGAGAGTATTTGCCCTGGAGAGCTCCAGTCTGCCATTTTGCTGATCATTCTCCCATTATCAGCATCTTATCCTCAAAGCTTTACCCAAAGCATTTGTGTACATATTATCTCTCCATACCCCAGAAAAAACAAAACTAAGAATTGAATGCATTAATCTCTTAGGAATATATACAATTCAAAAGAGGCATAAAGAATGTGAAGAATTTATCTCCTCTCCTATGGGAATAGTTCAGGTCCCAGAAAGAAAAGTTTTCAGAAAGGGCCTTAAATCCAGTTGGTTTCACCCTGTTGGTCATCCCATACTCTGCACAGAGGGGGATGATACATAAGACTAAAAACAATACTCTAAATTCCCTAAACCTCACTTGCTGCATCTGTACCTACTTTCAGAGTTCCTTAAAAAAGTTGGTTGTGTGAACTTTAAAAAGTAGTATCTTATGAGTGCACGTAAGAACTGATGGAATCTGAAAAAGGTCTGTAAACTTGTTAACAGTATTGTACCAGTGACATGTCCTGGTTTTGATATTTTACCATAGCCATGTAACATGTTACCAGCGGTGGAAGCTAGCTAAAGGGTATACTGGGCTCTTTGTGCTATTTTTTTCAATTTTCTATGAGTCTATAATAATTTCAAAAATAATAAATGTGATATATACACTTTAATTTTAAGAGCAGTAGTGTCATCAGTTCTGACATTAATAAGGTACAAAACATATGCAATTGACAGTATTCAAGAGTTTTGGACTTACAAAAATGACAATTTCATATGGTATCCTAATACTATAAAACGTGTAAAGTGCAGTTATACTTGGGGTCATTGCCAATAGACTTGTTTTTGCTAACAGAAAACAAACAAACAAAAAACTCCCACAAAATCTGAACACTTTTTTTAGTTGACTGTAATTTTAGAAAATAAATTCCCCTCTATCTAGTTTTTTTCTTTTTTTTTTTTTTTTTTTTTTTTTTTTTTTGAGACACAGTCTTCCTCTGTTCCTCTGTTGCCCCAAGTTGGAGAGCAGTGGCAACATCTTGGCTCACTGAAACCTCTGCCTCCCAGGTTCAAACGATTCTAGTGCCTCAGTCTCCTGAGTAGCTGGGATTACAGGAGTGTGCCACCATGCCCAACTAATTTGTATGTGGGTGTGTGCAAATTTTTAATAGAGATTGGTTTTGCCATGTTGCCCAGGCTGGTCTCAACTCCTGGCCTCAGGGATGCTCCTGCCTCTGTCTCCCAAAGTGCTGGGATTACAGGCATGAGCCACTGAACCCAGACTAGTTTCTTATTCTTGAGATGGATCCTAGGAAATGGTTATAAGAGGTCTGAGAGGACAAGAAATGTGTTCTAACAGCAGTGCCGGCTTCCACTGCTCCTTGAACACAGTGCTTGTTCCTGTGTTGACTGCTTCCCCATGTATCGGCCTAGTTAATACTTTGCCTCCTCTAAATCTTTGCTCAGATTTCAGCATCTCAAAGAGGCCTCCCCTGACTGCTCTGCTTAATATTTCTTGCAACCCACATTTCACAACGTCCCTACGTTCAATTTTTCTTTCTTTCTTTCTTTGGAGACGAGGTCTCGCTGTGGTACCCAGGCTGGAGTGCAGTGGCATAATCACGGCACACAACAGCCTAGACATCTTGGGCTCAAGTGATCCTCCCACCTTGGCCTCTGGAGCAGCTGGGACTACACAGCTTCTTTTTACTCTTATTTACTTCTTTTCTTTTCTGTGGCATTTATCACTTTTTGTTTGTTTGTTTTTGTTTTTTGAGACGGAGTCTCCCTCTGTTAGGCTGGAGTGCAATGGCGCAATCGCGGCTCACTACAACCTCCACCTCCTGGGTTCAAGCGATTCTCCTGTCTCAGCCTCCCGAGTAACTGGGATTACAGGCGCATGCTGCCACTCCTGGCTAATTTTTTGTGTTTTAGTAGAGACGAGGTTTCACTCTCTTGTCCAGGCTGGTCTCAAACTCCTGAGCTCTGGCAATCCACCCGCCTCGGCCTCCCAAAGGATTACAGGTGTGAGCCACCGTGCCTGGCTGCATTTACCACTTTCTAACACATATAATTTAATTTTCTCATTTGCTGTACCTGTTGTTTACTGTGTCTTCCCTGCTAGAATATAAGGCTGTAAAGGGCAAGGATATTTGTCGAGTTTGTTCCCTGATTATCCAAAGCCCCCTAGAACAGTGTCTGTAACATAAAAGGAGCTCAATAAACATTCACGGAACAAATAGATTTAAGGAGATCTTGAATAAGCAAGAATGTCTAGTCTTGAAAGATTAGACATTGGAATGACTACAGAAGACAGTTGCTCCAGATTCAGAGATAGCAAGAGAGGAAGACAGTTTGATGAACTCCGTTATATCAAAGTAATCAATTGAAGATTTGATTCTAAATTTCTGTTCTCAATTTGTGGAAAACTTTGCTTAAATGCTGTAAAAGGCTGACGTCAGAATCTGAGGTGAGAGATGATGATGAAATCTCTGCAAACTAAGCCCGTTTTCCGAGATGAGATTCAGACAGATTTGGAGGATGTATCCACTGCCATGGCCTGTTTATCTGAGCCACTGTGGCCAATCTGTTGCAGTTTTTTGTCAATATCCAAAAGTAACAATATTGCCATGGTTCCTTTTTGTAAAATTGTTAATGTGGCCACAAGATAAAAATATCCTTGGACCTAACCAATAAATGGGGATTGTAATAGAGGCTGACCAAATTTGAAGATCAGGGCAACCACAAACCATGATGAAGGATGCTATTAATGTGACTAACTCATCTGGCAGGAAATACGGAAGTCAAACCTCCAAATCATAGGGCAAAGATCAATCTGACACAATCCACAAATTTGAATCACTTGTGCATAAATCCAAGTGAAGCGGAATTGCCTAGTTCATTCAAAAAGCCTGCTTTATATATGCCTGAGAAAGGATAATGCTACCACGTGGCAGCCTCTGTTGGACACAGTTTATATCTGGTAAGTTATTGAATCCTTGCAACTACTCTCTAAGGTAGGTATTAAATGATCCCCTTTTGCAGAAGAGAAAACAAACTGTAGAGTTTAAGGAACCTGTTCCAGATTAAGGAACCTGTTCCAGATCACACAGACAGGATTTAAACCTTGGTGTTTATAACTTAGGAACCCATGCTCTTATCAATACTCTACTGCCTTCTAACACTCAAATGAGAGCAGATGATTCCTTAGGAGATGATTATAAGCAACCTTTGTGGTTATCACTCTAAGGAGACAAGACAGAAGGAAGTCATTGTGTTAATCATTACACGTCTTTTCTTAATTTCAAGGAATGCGAAAACGGTTGTCAAGTCTTCGTTAGAGATTGACATTATAACGCATGAACAATGTTAACAGAATGTTATTTATTTAGTCCTTAAGAAATGGACTTGCTGGCCTCTCCAGCTTTCTCCTAGACCTACGAATCTCTACACCTTGATACACACGGTGTGCTAGGATAACAGAACCAGCCTAGCTCTAAGTCCAGTGTTGCCCTTTACTATGAGTTGTTATCCAGCTAAGTTTATCCTGTGGGTTTGGATTCTCTGTCATTGGAAGGCTGAGGTTTGTTCCTGTCTGGAAGTTTGTTCAAGCGTGAGTCCACTGATTGAGGGAGAGATTGTGGTCTGCCAGGGATGCTGTGTAAAGAGGAAGTCCTTTCTTCAAACAGCCTTGTTTGTGTTTTTAAAAACTGTTAGAGTTTATGTCCTGTTTCCATTCCCATGCCCAGCCCTCCCAAAGTAAACAGATGACAAGTGGTGGTGGGAGAGTAGTGGTGATACAGGGGTGGGGATGGGGAGGAGGAAGGAAAGAGATTTCCCTAGGGGAAGAGGAGTTTCAAAGAACCCAAATATAATTTGGAAATAAACTCAAGTGCCAAAACCAGATGGAGTTTACATCAAGATCAACCCAATTTATAAGCATAAACACAACTCCTAAAATCTTCATGTACTGGTTCTAAAATGACCAAACACTGATGGATACTCTCAGACTAAATTCCAGCTAAATGAGTGGCTAGAGGTGAATCCTTGGACCATCAATAGGTGCACCTCTTTATCCAATTTATCCCCCTCTCTCTACCTGACCCTACCTACCAGCAGGAGAAGCAGGTTTCTACTTGCCCAGAAAATTCATTTGTTTGTGACATTTTCTAGAATAACAGACCCAGAGCATTCTTAATTCCGACTATGGCACTAAATATCCTGAAAGAGAAAAAAAATGCAAAAAAGTGCATAAAAATAAAATTTCAGAATTTAAACTACATCTGGAATATAAGCCAATGTTGAGAATTTCCCCTCTTTCCAAGTCTGCTCCCAAGATCTTAGCTGACCTCACTTGAGTTAGAAAGTCCCCTTTCTACCAATAAGAATTCATTGTAATCCCTGATTCAGTAACATTGGAATTCACAAAAATATCCCTCTTACATGCCTGTCTCCCAAAATACATACAACTGAAAACTGCAGTAATACGTGGTTCCCTCTATTCAAAAGCAAGCAATTCTGTTGTATTAAATGCTCATCTATATGAAAAACACTTGTCAATAATTTGGCTTATTATGTATTTCATTGTCATCAGAATAAAAAGGAAAAGGAATTACTTTGCTTGGGATAGTTCTATCACCTGAAAGTCAAAAAATAGCTTGAGTCACGTGATGATTGGTGATGGAAGCTGACGTTATAGATTCTTAACAACACCTGCATGACTCTACATTAATTCTCAGCTACACATGTCTGGGATAATTTGTAAAAAAAAAAAAAAAAAAAAAAAAAAAAACGCAGTTATTGAAATGTCAAGCAGTAATTTCCTTTTGCTCAGATAAGTTACAGTTTCCACTAGAATACATTTTCTAAATATCCAAGACACAAGTGTTTTCTGAAAAATCTGAAATTCCTCTGAGGAAAAAAACACTGAACCAAAGTAACATGAATCGACATTTCCCAAATCCCATATTAAAACACAACACTTCAAAGAAGAGATATACCCAAGAGCCATGTATTAATAGGGTTTAGTCATTGTAATCATTGCTTGTGGGATTTTGTGTGATTTAAATATTTGCATATGTAAGTATAGATATTTATATACACATTTCGGATAGTCTTACAATGAATATGTATTACTTTTATAATTAACAAAAATAAATTATTTTCAGTGAATTAAAATTTTAAATGCACCAGTTTAAGGATTACAGTTGTGCCAATATAGGACTTTTAGTTTTTCTAAAATGAAGCCACAATATATGTTTACCCACTTATAGGAGCTTACCCAGAAGATATACTTCCAATAATGGAAAACTGCATATATATATAAAATATTATTTACTCCTGGATATTTGTAGTTACAAAATGTTGGAAACAACCTAAAAGGTTTTACATAGGAGACTAATGTAATGAAATGATACATCTACACAATGGAGTACTATGCAGCAATAAACTAGGATGAAGAAGACCTATATGTATGGAGTGACTTCCGGGATACACTGTCAAGTTTTTTAAAAAGTGCAAAAGAAACCCAGGTGTGGTGTAATCCCAACAATTTGGGAGGCCAAAGCAGAATAATTGTTTGAGCTCAGGGGAGTTTGAGATCAGCCTGGGCAACATGGTGAGGCTTCGTCTCCACAAAAAATTTTTTAAAAAAAGGTTAGCCAAGTTTGATGGCACATACCTGTGGTTCCAGCTACTCAGGGGGCTGAGGCAGGAGGGCTGCTTAAGCCTAAGAGGTCGAGGCTATAGTGAGGCCTATTTGAGCCACTGAACTCCAGGCTGAACAACAGAGCAAGACCCTGTCTCAAAAAATAAAAAATAAAAAAGATTTTTTTTTAAATAAAAAGGTTCAAAAGGAACATATGTCTCTTTTGCATAAAAAAGGAAAATAAGAAAATTTATCTATCTGCCTATTTTGGAAAACAAATACAGAAATGATAAACCAGAAACAAATGATGGTCATAAACACAGGGTGGATGGAAAAAGAAAGAGTGGAGGGAGGACACTTCTTCTGAGTGTCCCTTTTCATCTAATTTTGGCTTTTAAAATCATGTTAATATGTTAATATTTTATACACTAAAACAAATAAACTTGACCCAACAAGGATGGGGAAACTCCTTAACAGAATATAAACAGAAACAAATGAGCAGTACTATATTTCAAATGAATAATGTAACTACACTGAAGGGGGAAAATCAAGCCTAAATAATTCTGGAACAATATTCTGACTAAGTTCTTAGCCTAGAAACACTTCTTGAATTCTACTTGGTAGATTTCCTTCTTTAAGTGGTGTTCGTCTGCAGTTCTTACTCTCCATGTACTGGAGCATGTGGATAAATACATTGACAATTTTGGGAACCAAATTTCTCACTATTGGAGAAGGAAGTTGCAATTATAAAATAGAAAGTTGTTACGAAAACCGTGCAGTATTGAATTCATGGTTTTTATTCATGTGTGTTAACTTTAAAAAAATCACAAATCTGTGAGTTTGGAAAAGGAGGAGACTTTATTTTTTGTTAGTGGTTACAGCCTGCAAAATGGTCACCCCTCGGGATGGAAAGTATTCCTCCAGCTAAGACCAGACAAGCACTTCAAAGCAGGAAAGATTGGAGTAGCAGTTTTATGCTGAAGAGGCTGGCTAAAAATACATATTCAACAGGTTATGGGAGAAGCTATAAATATTCATGAAGGTGGTCCTGACACATGCATACTGAGCAAATCTGCATGTAACATATGACCCATGTTCACTTGTGGGTGGAAACTAAATATTCAAAAGTATTCCAGTTATGTCTACGGCCATAACACCTTGAATGCACCCGTTCTTGTCAAATGTGTTACAGTTGGACCCTATATATCAAAAGATCTTTTCAAGTTACAAAGTAACACAAGTGAGCAACCTCCGTAAACCAGTCAGAACCAGTCTGTGGTCGGTGGTCTCCCTATCAGAAAGTCACTGAAATCAGGCCCTTGTCCAATCAAAGCTGTAGTTATAGTTGGTGGAACAGCTGTTCAGTTAGTCAGCGTCTGTTAGCAAGATGAGTTGTAATTGTTTTAATACTGCTTATCTCAAAGCCAGTGCTTGAGAGAAAAAACAAAACAAACCAACCAAAAAAACCCTTGTGGCAGTTAGAACAGTTTATTCTAGGCCGGGCGCGGTGGCTCACGACTGTAATCTCAGCACTTTGGGAGGCCAAGGCACGCGGATCACGAGGTCAGGAGCTAGAGACCAGCCTGGCCTAACATGGTGAAACCCTGTCTCTACTAAAAATACAAAAATTAGCCAGGTGTAGTGTCATGTGCCTGCAATCCCAGCTATTCAGGAGGCTGAGGCAGGAGAATTGCTTGAACCCAGGATTCAGAGGTTGCCATGAGTCAAGATCGCGCCATTGCACTCCAGTCTAGGTGACAGAGAGAGTCTCCATCTCTAAATAAATAAATAGAACAGTTTATTCTTTAAGTGTGGGGTGCATGACTTCATCCTTGCCTTGCATGGTCTTTGTTTTTGTGTATAATTTGGTATCTTATTGCCACAGAGTCTGTTCTGTCTTATGATATCTATTTCAACATTAATGCTGGTCAATTGTGTCTAAACCACGAAAGAGTGGGTAGAATGAGGCATGTCTGACCTCCCCTCTCTCCTGGCGGTGGCCAGGAACTCAGTTTTAAGGTTCTTCTAGGGTCCTCTTGGCCACAAGAGGGTCTGTTCTATCAGTGGAAGACTTAGGACTTCAAGTTTACAGTATTATGAATGCAAAGATAAATACAGGCAAAGGGACGTAGATATAGATTCCACATTTGTTGACTGAAGGTGCCTAGGTGTTATGATACCCCAGAAGCAATTAGGGCACCAGTGCCCACTAAATGGAGCCAGGGCTTTTTGGAGAAAGGACTGATTCCAGAGTTAGTGCAGGGAAAATACAAAATAATCCTGATTTTTTTGTACTAGAAAATAGGAAAGTCCTCAAAAAATAATGGGGTATGTCCAAAGGACCCGGGACCCCACTTAAAGAAGCTCCTGGTGGCCAAATCTGGGACAATCCGAGTACTGACGTAAATAATGATCTTAATGTATTCTAATCCGTTGGAATACAAAAAAAAAAGGTGAGTCTGTACAGACAAACAATAACAAATAAATAAGAAGAGAACACTTTTGCTTATAGTAGAATGCTAATAAACGTAAAATAATGGAGTTTTTAAGAATCACTCCCTTCGCAACTGCCATCGTAAAAACTGAATCGGGGAAAGATTGTTAACAGCTACTGAAGCTGTTGGGTAAAAATTTAATGAGAATCAGGATATGTGTAGGGTCTCAATATCCTTCTACAAATAACTTATAAATTACTAATGGAAAAATATTGTCTTTACAGAAGAGAAACTTTTGAACCCTAACGTCACCAAGTGATCAAATCTGGCATGGATTAGTGATGGCACAAATGAACATCATGTGCTTCCAAATATGAAGCGCCGAGGACAAATGTCACTAATGTAGTGTCCCTGCCAAAAATGCACTGTGTTAATCCAGTCATCTGGAAATACCAGACAAACCCAATTGAGGAACGGTCTGCAAAATAAATGACCTGGACTCCTCAAAAGTATCAATATTATTTGTTAAACGCTAAGGAACTGTTGCACATTATAAGAGACCAAAGAGAAAAAAGTAATACAATGAATGATTCTCTCTCAGATCCTAGACCAAAAAAGAAAATATCATTAAAAAATTGTTGAAAACATGACAAAAATTGATAGGTTCATAAATTAGATTATTTGTAGCATCGTACCAACATTAAACTTACTGTGAGTTAATGTTCTTGATCTTTGCACAGTGAAGTATTCAGTGTTAATGGGCATAATCACTACAATGTACTACCAGAAGTACAGGGGTAGAAATAAAATTATATATAAATGTACATACTGAGAATGTTAATTGAGGTATCTGGGTAAGGGTTATAAAGACTTCTTTTCTTCACACTATTCTTTTTTTTAATAGAAACAGGGTCTCACTGTGTTTCCCAGGCTGGTCTTGAACTCCTGATCTCAAGTAATTTGCCCACTTCAGCCTCCCAAAAGTGCTAGGATTACAGGTGTGAGCCACAGTGCCCGGCCTATACTATTCTTGCGAACTTTGTGTACATATAAAATCCTTTCTAAATATTTTGAAGTGTAACTAACTTTATTGCTTACATTTTCAGATTTTTAAAAATAAAACAAGTTTGTTGTAAATATAGGCTACATACTCAAAGTTATTAAGTAGATATACCAAATCCTCTATAATTTCATGATCCATTAAATCACTGGTATTCATTCATTCAAAATGGCTTTACATATACATATTTCTTTTTTAATGGAATAATGAATATGCAAAAGGAAGATATAATATTGCACAATCTCTGTGTAAAAAATATAATTTTATTAGCTGGGTGTGGTGGCGGGGATCTGTAGTCCCAGCTACTCGGGAGGCTGAGGCAGGAGAATCACTTGAACCTGGGAGGCGGAGGTTGCAGTGAGCTGAGATCACACCACTGCACTCCAGCCTGGTGACAGAACAAGACTTCATCTCAAAAAAAAAAATGTGGTTTTAATTTTTCTCTTTTTATTTTTATAACAACAATTTAGCCACTTTCAGACCAACTCAGAAGTAATGAGGAAACAGGGCTATTAAACTCCGTTCAGGGTTGTAAACATCCACCATCTGTCTTCCTATTGTGAGTTGTAAATTCCAGGTGATCTTATTTAGTTTCCGGGCCATGGTGGGGCAGGAGAACATTGATTGGAAAAATTGTCTCTATATGAAGAGTATTAACATTGTTGCTGTGTATCCGGAAATAATTTCCTATTTGTGTCTTAACTTGCAGCCTGTCTGTATTGCACATTTTGCACTGCATACATTTTTGACCTAAATTCTACATGTGAAGAAACTATGTTAAAAAAGATTCAGTGGGAATAAACTAACATCGCAATTGGTTGTAATTAATAACCATAATTCAACTGAAATTCTAATAGAAATAGAATTTGTATTCCTTGAAGTTCAGGTCACAAGATTTTTCATTAGCTACAAAGCCTGTGTCCCTGGATGAACTTATCTTTATATCAGAGAAGAATCTGGAAAATTATCAGTCTAGCAACCCTAAAATCTGACCAATAGTATTGCCCCTGAAATAATTGCTGGGATCTCTTTGGTTCATAACTCTATTTTGAAAATTCAAGAAATACATATAGAGAGTTAAAAACAAACAAACAAACAAACAAACAAACAAAAAACTTCAGGCAGTACAAAGAGCAAAAAATAAAAATATTATCTTTTTTTCTGTTTTTTTCTATTAATTCCTGCTTTCCCCAGCCCAGATTTTATTATATAAATCAGGGGCTGACAAACTACAGCCCAGGGACCCAATCTAGCCCGCTACTTGTTTTTGTAAATAAAGTTTTATTGGAACATAGGTGATATGGTCTGGATCTGTGTCCCCACCCAAATCCTGTCTCGAATTGTAATCCCCACGTGCTGAGGGAGGGAAGTGTTTGGATCATGGGGGCAGTTTTCCCCATGCTGTTCTCATAATAGTGAGTGAGTTCTCATGAGATCTGATTGTTTTATAAGTGTCTGGCATTTTATCTGCTTACATTCACTCCGTCCTTTCGCCTTGTGAAGAAAGTGCTTGCTTCCCCTTCTCCTTCTGCCGTGATTGTAAGTTTCCTGACGCTTCCCCAGCCATGGGAAACTGTGAATCAATTAAACCTCTTTTCTTTATAAACTACCCAGTCTCAGGTATTTCTTTATAGCCGTGTGAAAGCAGACTAATAGAACAATCACTCTTATTTCTTTTTTGTATTATCTATGACTGCTTTCTTGATGCCACAGCAGAGTAAGTAGTTGTAACAGAGACTGTATGGCCTAAAAAATTTACCATCCAGTCCCTTATGGAAAAGTTTGCTGATCCCTGAAAAATGACAGTAGGCTACATACATTGTTCTACCACTTGCTTTCTCACTTAACAATAGTGATACATTCAAGATATATATAGATCTACTTCTGTCTTTATAGAGATGGAACAATATTTGTTCAACAAAACAAATTTCATAATTTGTTTAACCAGTCTTTTAGGTTGTTTTCTGTTTTCTGCTATCATAAAAGATGTCATTTTCATGCATTTGTGTCAAGCACATCTGTTGGGACAGTTTTTACAGGTGAAATTACAGCATAAAAGTTCTGTGCATTTTAAATTTTAATCAGTATTGCCAATCAAATACAAAAAGTTTTGTGACAAAACTGATTTAGAGCTGATTCAGTTCCCAAGTGAGACATACTGCTTTTGTTCTCTCTTTTGTTTAGATAATTCTGGGCAGAAAAATATATTCAAAGATTCTGAGATGCCGGGCGCGGTGGCTCAAGCCTGTAATCCCAGCACTTTGGGAGGCCGAGACGGGCGGATCACGAGGTCAGGAGATCGAGACCATCCTGGCTAACACGGTGAAACCCCGTCTCTACTAAAAAATACAAAAAATTAGCCGGGCGAGATGGCGGGCGCCTGTAGTCCCAGCTACTCGGGAGGCTGAGGCAGGAGAATGGCCTAAACCCGGGAGGCGGAGCTTGCAGTGAGCTGAGATCCGGCCACTGCACTCCAGCCCGGGAGACAGAGCGAGACTCCGTCTCAAAAAAAAAAAAAAAAAAAAAAAAAAAAAGATTCTGAGATAAAACATGTAATAAGGAAGGTATAATCTGTCATGAGATTAGAGTTTAAAAACCCAACAAAAAAGGGAAGGTGTAAGATAGCATCATCTCTGTGTGAAAAATATAACTTTAAAATAATACATATTCATAGAAATGAAAAAGAGAAAAGGGAATAATAAAAATTATGGCTTTTAGGGGATTTAAGGAATAATAAAAAACTTTATTTTATAAATCTCCAGAAAAAATCATTTACATTTTTCCAAAATTACTTTATACAGTAAATTATACATTAAGTAGACATTATTAAGTTAAATGGTGGTTTCAAATGTTGGTAAATATGTCTTTAGTTGCAAAATTTCAGAGACAGGTTGCACTTTATCCTGATAGAAGTCAAGCCCAGTGAGAAGCTCTACATCATGGACCCGGGCAATGTGAGCTGTAAATCTTTCTTCAACCCAAAGAGCTTCCAGTTTACCTTCCTGAAAAAGAAAAGCACAACACTTTCTTTTTCACAAGGCGGTATTTTCATGAACAGAAATATTTTATTGCTTAGAAGTTGTCTTTTGCTGATGATATTTATCTCCTTAAATCTTAATTTGATACAGCTAAATTTAGTTTTAAAATAAAAGAAAACAAAAGTACAAAGTATACTATAACTAACATAGAACACAGTATTCAAAATTTATCCATTTTTATGTTTACTTCAGATATAAATTTTTTAATGAAATTAAATATTGCAGATGAAGTTAAGTCCCCACTGCTCCTCTGTTCAGAACTAAACATCTTTATATCAGGGCGAATCCCAGTCTGTTTTTTCAAACTTTTACTGTACATCACTATACAATATGCAGTACTGATGAGTCTTTAAACTTATGTTAATATTATAAATGGTATTCTACACATTTTTTTCATTCGGTATTAATGTTTGTAATCTATAGTGATATATCTAGGTCTTGTTAAGTGACTTGTTCTTAGCTGTGGTTTGATATTTCCTCATTTAAATGCAGCACAATTAAATTTTTCATCTCATGTTGATAAAATTTTTATTATAAATAATGCTATAATAAATAACTTGGTATATACCTCCTGTGTTCAAGAGCATGAGTTTCTAGGATATGTTAATAAAATTGCTGGGCCATAGAGTACATTCAATTTCTTTTTTTTTTTTTGACATTGTCACTCTGTCACCCAGGCTGGAGTGCAATGGTGTGATCTCAGCTCACTGCAACCTCCACCTCCCAGGTTCAAGCAATTCTCCAGCCTCAGCCTCCCAAGTAGCTGGGGTTACAGGCACCCACCACGACACCTAGCTACTTTTTTAATATTTTTAGTAGAGATGGGGTTTCACCACATTGGCCAGGCTGGTCTTAAACTCCTGATCTCAGGTGATCCACCTGCCTTGGCCTCCCAAAGTGCTGGGATTCCAGGCATAAGCCACCACGCGTACATTAAATTTTAACTTTATCAGATATTAAACCCAACACTCCTCAAAGTCTTCATACCAATTTACAGTTCCGTAGGCAGTAAAAGATAATTCCCGTTTCCCCACATCTTTGCCAAACCATGGGTGTAAAATAGTGTTTTATGCCATTTATATTTTATTATGCTGACTATTGTTATATTTGTGCATCTTTTCAGTTATTTCTCGACCGTTTTATTTTGGATTGTTTTTACAATATGAAAGTTAGTTCAATAATTTAGAAACATGGGTTTCTATCACATTCTTTATTCTTTATTATAAATAATAATTTTCTGGTATTCATATGATATTGCTAAAGTTCAGTTAACTTTTCACATAATAAGAAAGTTTCAGAGTTTGTTTAATCAGATTACTGTATTTTCATGATTCTCATTTGACTTTGACGCAGTGGTTTACTTGTTTAAGTATGCAGGCTTAATACAGATAGCCACTATCTGAGCCAGAGGAAGTGTAAGAGGAAATACTTTTTGTTCCTAACCTCTACAGCACTTGTGTCAGATTCACAAAGCGAGCTAATATTAAAAAAAAAAACAAAAACAAAAAAGAAAAAAAAAATTCGCTATGTTAGTTTGAGTTCATTCTTTCAATGGGAGTCTAATTCAAAGTCTTTCTATTCTGCCTTTACCATTGCACATTTCAGTAGCACCTAATATCTTTGATCACTTTTTTCCATAACGTTTTCTCCCATTTGGTTTATATGACTCTACTCTCTCCTGACTTATTTGGCATCCATCCCTAAATGTTTACCCAGTACCTGGCAGTCTTCCCTCTTTTAAATTTGCAGGGAAATGACCACAAAGCATAGCACAAAACTATACTTATGCAGAGACGATACTTAAGGTATTTAATACTGAGTAAGTCGCTGGCACCAACTAATCTGAACAGAAGCCAGCTGTAGACAACTGCCCTTGTTGCACCAGTCCATGCCAATGGAATAGGCTACACAGTTTTATGAGCTATATTTAAATATACTTTGATATTAATATATGTGTGTGGACGGGGGTACGTGTGTGTGTACAAATGACCTGTTACAGAATTAAGTGTATTGTATATACCCAAAATACAACTCATTTTTTGAGACAAAATTGATTTCAGCATTTTTCTGCCCTATCCACGTTCTTATTCTCTTTCCTTAGCCACTACAGTCCGGTGATTGCTGCTATCATGCTAATGCAACTACTTTGTCAATGATGACCTCACTGAATGGGGTGTCCTCAGACTTTTCAATGAGTTAGCTACCCCAGGTAGCTTCTGAATTTCCTCCTTTGTTATCCACAGTTGTACTGTTTACTTGTTTGATAATACCTTCTGTTTCCTCAGATGACTATACTTCCTGGAAGCATAGACATTTTCCTCAATTTGATTTGGGATCTTTTCTTTCCACTTTCTCCCCTTTGGCAATTGTATTTCACACCCATGATTTAATCCCAAATCTAGATCTGCAGTTCTGATTTCTCCTCCAAGTTCCATATCTGTATTTTCCATATCTGCTGAGTAACTTACAAGGAAAGTCACTTGAACTCATGGCTACATTCTCATTTATCTGACAGAATTTAACAGTACAAAGATGACAGGAGGAGGGAAAAGGGAAAAGGAGGGAAGAAAAGATGAAAGGAACAAGGAAAGGACAAAATAAATAAGAAAATATGATCTAATGCCTTATACCAAGTGTGGGACAAAATTGTGAATCTATCATTCCTATAGCTTGATCTCAGTTCCCTCTAACCTCTTAATAGTGGGAGTACTTCTGTACATTGTGTAATTCAAATACTTAAAGTACAGAGTTTTCATACAATGCAATGTTTAAAGCAAGCCATCTATTTTATCAGGTGCATCAAAGCACAATTACCTATCCAAATGCTATTGGAAATATTGGCTGGTTTAGACTTACTAAGAAACAGTTTGTGAATGTACTATACTTTCTGGATGATTTGCATATAGGAGATTCAATTTCACTGTCTATTGACTACTTTATTTTATTTTATTTTATTTTATTTTAAGACAGAGTCTTGTTCTGTTGGCCAGGCTGGAGTGCAGTGGTGCGATCTCCACTCACTGCAACCTCTACTTTCCAGTTTCAATAAATTCTCCTGCCTCAGCCTCCCGAGTAGCTGGGATGACAGGCATGCACCATCACACCTGGCCTAATTTTTGTATTTTTAGCAGAAATGGGGTCTCACCATGTTGGCCAGGCTGGTCTCGACCTCCTGACCTCAGGTGATGTGCCTGCCTCGGCCTCCCAAAGTGCTGTGGTTACAGGTGTGAGCTACTGTGCCTGGCCTCTGTTGACTTTAGAATGTAACTTTATCATAAGATATGATTCCTTTATAATAGCCACCTTTTTTTATATTGGGAAGTCTTAGGGTTTTATATAGATTATTTTGTTTTATCTTTACAAACTTCATAAGAGGAGGTGAATATTTTATCCTTATTAGATATAACAGGTGAGGAAACTAACATACTTACCTAAAGAAACCAAGTCATTCACTGAACCCAGAATGTCCAACTCCAAAATCCATGTATTTAAGTTCTATTTTATACTATTTCTCATATATCCTCCTAAATATTCAACTAGTCTGTCAAACTGAAGACCACCAAGAGCAAATCCATCCTTCTCAAAACAAAAGATCATCTGTGGTATACATTTCCTGGTTAGTCATGCCCTGGATTTTTAGTCATCCTTGCCTCTCCCTCATCTTGCCTTTTCCTTACCCATATCTAATTGACAGCTACTCTTATTAACTTTGCAAACTCTTTTATAATCATAGCTTGGCTTAAGTTTGCTTTATACTCATTGCATTTTGTCTCATAATTATCTGTATAGATGTCACATTCTTATTACTATACTGCAAATTCCTCAAAATCTTGGATATGTCCAATTTATTACTGATGATGTCCTTTTCAATAGAGATGATGCTCTATTAATTTTGGAGAGATCACTTCTACTTTGAATAATCAAGGAAAGCTTCATATTATTTGCACTTTACCTTGACTCCCAGGTGGAATTTTTAGCAGATGGAAAAGAAGGGAATTATAGAGGAGGGAAGAACATAGGCAACAGTGATGAGGTAAGCAAACTCAAGATGTGCTCAAGTAATTTCAAGGGCTCCAGTTGGCCTGGAACATTAGCCTGTAAGGTCAATTGAGGGTAAATTGTGAAGAGACTTAAGTACAGGCTGGAAGTTGTTTTTGTTTGCTCCTTTGTATTTTGTTGTTATTGTTCAGCATAATTAAAAGTTTTGGGGTGAGAGGCTATAACAAAATATAAACTAAATTTTAAGATGAGTAAGTTTGTAGTAGTGCAAACTGACAAATGAAAAGAGAAGAGGAGACCACATATCTACTTAAGATTCATTTTCAAGAATCCTAATAGAAGGTCAAAAGGGCCCAGACCAGGAATAGCAAATTTTTTTTCTTTGTGTACTCATTGTAATCACTCCATTATGTCTACCTGGAACCTCTGTAATAACGAACAGTTTAATCCAGATTTCATGGTAGAGTACCACACCATATCAGTCATTGATGTCTGTCATTGGAAGAGGAAGTAAAGAATAATGGCTTACCCTTGTCTCAACCAAATAAAATGCTGACAGGAAAAGTAGGAAGGGATTCAGTTCAACAACATATCCTGATAGTTTCCTGTTTAGAAACTCTTCTTCCTCATTTTAGGAATAGTGAGTGGCTCACTATTCAGCCTTTAAACTTGGCCACCTTCGTTAAACAATTTAAACACTCAAGTAAAATCGTATCTGCATGACCCAACTGAAATGTCACCCTCCCTGTCAGGAAATAATTCTCCTTTGAAATCCTACTATAGCAGTTTATCTGTCCCTCTCTTACATCACTTATCTCTTTCTTCTAATGTTTTCCTGGATTTCTAATTGTGAGTACCTTCTATAGTGCACAGCATGGTGAAGGCACTCATGTGTTGAATACCTGAAAGATATAGATGAATCCCAATCTGGCCTAGATCCCAAGCTTTAATTCTCAGGCTTTAATTGCCTATGGGACTTTCCACATCAATACCCATTTCCACAAACTTAAAATGCCTAGCTTTAGCTGATCCTATCTACCAACCAAAAAGTTCTCATTCGTAACTTTCCTCTTTCTGCCTTTTTCCTAATTACCAACATTCAAATCTGATTCATCTTTGAGTTTCCTTTTGGGGTGGGGGCTCTTGTATCCAATCAGTTACTAAATCCTCTTCATTCTTCATACCCACCCTCCATGGAAGACTCTTCGTAGTCTTCTCAATATACTCAAATTCTATCCATCCTTTGGGCACAGCCCTACTTACACCTTATTTTATAAAATTTTTATTGATCATTCCAGCCAAATGTGATTTTAATTTCAAATATTAAATCCTTTTAACATTAATTGTCCGTTGATCCCAACTTTGCAACCTCTTTTATTTTTTTAGTTTTTAGAATAATTCTTGCATTGTTGACTGACTAAATTGTGTGTCTATGTCTCATATATAAATTGAAGTTATATATGAACTCTTTAAAAGCAGGGACAATGTGTTCCTCCTTTGTGCATTCTAAAGAGTTTCTATCATGATACTGTATGCTTAATAGGTACTCAATATATTTGTTGAATGACTTCAGTAAAACCTAAGTTCCAGGATACATATTTTTTCTATAAGGAATTTATATGCAAGTTGAATTAACTACTTACATATAATCTGCCTTGATCCAAAAAGGATTTTGAGGTAGCCTAATAAATGATGTTTAAAAAAGAATGTTACTTGAACTGTGTGTATTTGTGTGTGCATGTGTATAATCAATTTCATACCCCATGGCTCAAGTTGATGGAATTTTTACATGTACATACTCATTCAGAAATATTAATTTAGTGATAACATTGGGAATAACTTTAAGATTTGTGACCAAAATCAAAATAAGTTCTGCTGTTTCTATTACATAGTAGAGTGGCTGTAGTTAATAACAATGTATTGTATATTTCAAGATAGCTAGAAGAGAGGACATTGAGTGTTATTACCACAAAGAAATGATAAATGTTTATAGTAGTAGATATGCTAATTATCCTGATTTCATCAGTATAAAAAGTATGCATGCATATAAACATCCCACTATAACTCGTAAATACATACAATTTTCATGTTATAAATAAAAAAAGAAAAAAGAGATTAACAAGATTTCATCTCTTTCATTCTTAGTGAATGTGAATAAAACATATAAATAAAATACATGAGGTATACATATGTTCAACTATGCAGTATATGTTTAAATTGATATTAATTACATAGAGATCAATAGTCTAAGGAAAAGCCTAAAAATGAAGTATTACAACTTTCCCCATGAAACACTTAAGAAAATACATTTTAAAGCCACTTTTATGAGAGCGCAAAAGAGCTCTGACTCATTTTCTCATGTCCTGGATCCTCCCAAAGCATACTCACAGGACAGCTTTCCACGTTGGTAGGTCGGTGAGGGATGATAAAGGGTAGGACGTCCAGCCACCCAGGGCAGTTTTCCGGTGTGTGGCTCTTGTTTTTACAACTGGTCAGCACCACAAAGTAGTGCGTTGGGATGGGAATGTCAGTGTTCGCTATATGTCTTACAAAACATAATTGAAAACATGTTTTGATGTTATTACACTTTTGCTTCTAAAGGTGATAAGTGTGTTTACATAGTTTTCTCATATATATGTAAAACAATCATTCGTATAATTCTAAGTTTGACAGCATTTTACTACATGCTAGGTACTTTTTAAATAACTTGCATGCAAAGTTTTAAGTGCAAAATCTGACTCTACCAAAGGAATACAAGCTGGTATAAATATGCAAATATATATGAAAAAAAACTATGTAAAGACACACACACACACACACACACACACACACACACATATTTACTTCTAATGGTACTTTGGAATTTTTTTTTTTAATAGAGATGGTTTCTCACTTTGTTGCCCAAACTGGTCTTAAACTCCTGGGCTCAAATGATCCTCCCACCTGAGCCTCTCAATGTGTTGGCATGACAGGCATGAGACACTGCACCAGGTCAATAAATGTCTTCATATAGTTTTAAAGAAATGCCAAAGTAAAAATATAGTAAAAGAAAGTAATGAATAAAAACCACAAAGTCTTATATATTTTTTACTCCCATCAGCCAGAATAGAGATTATAGCAGAAGTCCAAGCTTGGTCATTCTAACATGAAAAAATATTAGACTACAAAAAAAAGAAAAAAAAGAAAAAAAAGAAGCAGAGCATGATATTCTGCCTCCTGCATTTCCTCGTTTTGTTGACTTCATACTTCACAGTAGTGTTTACTAATACAGCAGAAGCTGAGAATGAAGGAGCCCAGATTCCACCTCCAGCCGTGCACTTCCACAAAATGTTTGGACTTTCACTCATCCTCTAATTCTATCATTTACTGAGCTTCCTCAGCTTTCCAAGGATGTGATTCTGTGCTATCAACTTCACAGTGTAGACATGGGGATAAATCCATACAACTGATGTGACAGTACTTTGGTTTCAGATAATGAACATGAAAGTGTTTTCAAAAGTTTTAAGTGCAAAATCTGATTCCACCAAAGGAATGCAAGCTGGTATAAATAGAAATGTATTACTGTGATTTAGAACATGGACTCAGAGCCAGGCCGTCCAGGTTCATATTCTGGCTTTACCACTTATTAGTTGCAGAATTTAGATAAATTGTTTAACCTCAGTTTCTTTAACTCTAACTGGGGGCTAATGGAACCTAACTAGGGTATCTTTGCGGTTTAACTGATGTATATGTGAGTTCTTTAAAAAGTACCTAGCATATAGTAAAATGCTGTCAAAGTTAGAATTATTAGAATTAAGAAATTGTGAAAGATAGAGTCAATACTGAAATATTGATTCAGTATGCATTCAATACTGAAATAAAGACATCGTGAAAAAAATAGAAAAAGGCCACATACTTAGTAGTCATAAATGTTACTTTATCAGAAGGTACAGGTAGAAATCATTGCTTTACATAATCTAGGCTTAGTATAGTTGTTTAGTTTGGTCCTTCATATGTTTTGATAATAAAGAGAAATGGTAGATGAAACTTCTCTAAAACTCTGTTACTGTGCTCTGCATTCAAAACTAATTCTTAGCAACCTGTTATGACCAGGCTTAGTACTAAAATGTACAGTTTAGTTAGGACTAGTTCTCTGCATCATGAAATTTACCTATATTGTCTCCTGGGAAATGCTTTTATGAATTGTTCACTATTCTTGTAAAATTTACCTTAGTCTTTACATGACTTTTCACTATTCTTGTAAAATTTACCTTAGTCTTTACTTGACTTTTTTTTCATTTATTGTTAGATTGGTTTTATATTCACTGATAGTACATCAAGTTTTCTCTACCTCTTTAGCCTTTACAAAATTTCATGTTATCTTTGCCCATTAATTTAGCAATTTTCCAAATGAAATTTTTGCTAAACTTTTCCAGGAAGTGTTTTCTTTGCCCCTTAGTTTAAATTTTTTGCAATATAAGTTTTCTCCTAAATATTTAGATAGACTAGATTGAAAATAGTCAACAATAACATTTGTCTATGAATGTATTATGTAATATTTAAAGTACTAAGCTTTACTTAAAATATTGGAATTTCCCCTCATGAGACCTATTGATAAATCAAAAAGTCAAACACTTACTTGGTAATTTCGTCTGGAGCATCAAAATGGCCATCATAATTATAATCAAATATTGGTCCACTAATCACATTTACTCCATTGCTTTCTGTGGCGTGTTTTAGAAGAAGAACACTGTGGAAGTAGTCCCACATTTCTAAAAATAAAATAATAAAGTGCTTAAAATGGCTACTTCAGTTGAACGTGACAATATTTTCTATTATAGACAAGTACATTTAAATAGCATGAAATTCTGCTTTAATCATTGTCAGTGGTGATTGGGTAATTCTCTAGAACAGGCTTCACAAGCAAAAATAAACAGCTACATTGATGACAGCTTTTTGTTGTTGTAGTTACAGTCTTGAAATTACAGTTAAATAGGCCTCCAAATTTCTCCCTAGGGCTGAGTTGCTTATGGGACAGCGAGTGTTAAAAATAATCAGAACACATATGTTGCCTGATTAATTATTACTCTGGGGATGAACATTTACCTTTTATTTACTTTTAGTGAGTGGCAGTAATCAAATTAAGGGTTAAAAACAAATTATCAGAATTCTAGCAACAAGTCACTCAAAGTCAAAGTTGAAAAGAATCTATGTGAGGGATCCTTCCTGTATCTATATTTAAACCATTAGAACAAAATGACCTTAATATCAGGAACAAACTGCAATTTAAAAAATGCGTTTAGTTTGGAAGTTCAGGGAGTCGCTTAACTATTTTAAAATTAATACTCTAAATACATACTTACTTCTGAATTCTTCATACATAGGTACCAAATTGCTCGTAATTAAAGCATCATATTGGCTATCAGAAGTTCTATTGATGGCTGCAAAACAAATGGATCTTATTAGATCTAGCTATAAGAGAAAATATAACATACTGCACAATAGGCCTATTACTATTACATATTAATATAAATTTATTAACAGTCAAAGTACAGAAATAGTACTTTCTAACAGAAGTCATTAATAATGCAGGCAGTTTTATGTCTGTAGTGGGTTGAAGTGTGATCCAAAAAAGCTACATCCAAGTCCTAACCATTCCTTTCATCCCTGTGAAAATAAACTTATTTGGAAATAGGTCTTCGTGGATGTAGCTAGGAGTCTCTAGATGAGACTCTCCTGGATTTAGGGGTGGACTGCAAATCCAGTGACTAGTGTCTTAATAAGGAGAAGGAGATTTGGGAAGAGGAGAAACACAGGGGAGAAGGTCTTGTTAAGATGGAGGCAGAGGTTTGAGTGATACCAGTACATGCCAAGAAATGCCTGGAGCTCCCAGAAGCTGGGAGAGACAAGGAAGGATTTTCCCCTAGAGCCTTCAAAAAGAGCATGGCTGTCAACACCTTGACTTTAGCCTTCTGATCTCCAGAACTGTGAGATAATACATTTTTGTTTTAACTCAATCTTTTTTGGTAATTTGTTCCAGCAGTCCTAGGAAACAAACAGAATGCCAGATATATATGCGTAGTTATTTGTAGTGCACAAAATAATAATGTTATTATAGACAGCTGACTTCCAAAATAAAATTTTCTGAAGAAAATGAGTTTTTACTTGATAGAGACTGATATGGTTTAGCTGTGCCCCTCTCAGTCTCATCTTAAATTGTAGCATCTGTAATTCCCACATGTTGTGGGAGGGACCCGGTACGAGGTAATTGAATCAAGGGGGCGGGTCTTTCCCATGCTGTTCTCGTGATAGTGAGTAAGTCTCACGAGATCTGATGGTTTTATAAAGAGGAGTTTCCCCCCCACACACATGCCTGCCGCCATGTAAGATGTGTCTTTGCTCTTCCTTCGTCTTCTCTAATGATTGTGAGGCATCACCAGCCATGTGGAACTGTGAGTCCATTAAACCCCTTTTCTTTTCTTTTTTTTTTTTTTTTTTT
>NW_016814959.1:181431-202040 GCF_001698545.2 Rhinopithecus bieti | reverse complement strand
ACGCCATTCTCCTGCCTCAGCCTCCCGAGTAGCTGGGACTACAGGCGCCCGCCACCTCGCCCGGCTAGTTTTTTGTATTTTTTAGTAGAGACGGGGTTTCACCGTGTTAGCCAGGATGGTCTGGATCTCCTGACCTCGTGATCCGCCCATCTCGGCCTCCCAAAGTGCTGGGATTACAGGCTTGAGCCACCGCCCCCGGCCTAAACCCCTTTTCTTTGTAAATTACCCAGTCTCGGGTATGCCTTTATTAGTATGAGAACTGACTAATACAGAGACTGCTGAAGGGAACACCACAAATCATGGGCTCTCAGGATTTATGGCTGTGCTGTCTAGCACAGTGAGTGTTCAGCGAGTGTGCTCTGGAAGCAGATAGCCCAGGTGGGAACCCCAGCTCTGCTGCTCACAACTGCACCCCTGGGGCAAAGTGCTGCATCCCTCTGTACTTCGTCTCATGGCATCTGTCTCACAGAATTATTGTGAGGATTAAAAGCTGCAAACCTATAAATGTTTATTCAAATCCTTTTTCATTTAATTTCATTTTGGTAAGAACACTTAACATGAGATCTACTCTGTTAACAACTTTTTAAGTACTGTTGACTCTAGATACAATACTGTACAGAAGATCCCCAGAGCTTATTTATCTTGCTTAACTGAAACTTTATGCCCATTAATTAGGAACTCCCCATTCCTCCCTCCCCCAGCCCTTGGCAACCACCATTTCACTCTCTGATTCTATGAATTTGACTATTTTAGATTCTGTAATATATAAGAACATGAATGAAACCTGAGGACGTTGAGTGAAATAAGGCAGTCACAGAAACACAAATAGTGCACAATTCCACTTATATTAAGTTTCTATTGTAATACTTTTTATACTTAAACTATACTTGGATATCTTAATTAATTCTTTTTTTTTTAATTACTATTGAGGCAGAGTCTTGCCATTTTACCCAGGCTGATCTCGAGCTCCTGCACTCAAGTGATCCCCCCTGCGTCAGCCTCCCGAGTAGGTGGGATTACAGGCATGCACCATCCTGCCTGGGTAACTAATTCCTCAATGAGAGGCCAATAAGTAGACACCAAAAGACACGAAGAAACAAGTAGCTCTTTTTTCTTAAGATTTCACGTGGTGTTTATAGTTCTCCGACTCCACAAAAGCCTCTTCTACCTTTTAACTAAGCCCTGAAAGTTGGAAAGGCAATCAACATAACATTACCTCTGTTTTAGAGGAAAATAAGAACCTGCTAGTAATAGAACTTCTATTTTTAATAAATAATTGGAATTTATACTGGAGAGTTAGAAGAGAGTTTCATTTTATCCTTATTATTACTATTTTTTTTTAACTGACAAGGTCTCACTATATTGCCCAGGCTGGTCTCAAACTCCTGAGCCAGTGATCCTCCTGCCTCGACCTTCCAAAGTGCTAGGATTACGAGCATGAGCCACCATGTCTGGCCGTATCCTTAATTTTTTGAGACAAGTTGTTTAATTATTAATTTTATTCGTTGTCAGGCAAACATTGATGTATTAACTAATATCTTATGGCCTAACAGATACAATTTTATACACCAATTTCAAATATTTTATTAATAAAATGTTGCAACTTTTTTTTTTTTTGAGACAGAGTCTCACTCTGTCACCCAGGCTGGAGTCAGTAGCTCAATCTCGGCCACTGTAGCCTCCGCCTAACGGGTTCAAGCCATTCTCATGCCTCAGTCTCCTGAATAGCTGGTACTACAGGTACACACCAGCAAACCCAGCTAATTTTTCTATTTTTAGTAGAGATGGGACAGGGTTTCACTTATGTTGGCCAGGCTGGTCTCGAACTCCTGATCTAAGGTGATCCACCCACTTTGGCCTCCCAAAGTGCTGGGATTACAGGTGTGAGCCACCGCACCTGGCCTGTTGCAAATTTTTAATGTTTATCACAGGGCTTACATAAATTTGGTACCCCGATTGTACCTAGATACATAAAACATATCAGTTTATTTATCCTAACTCTGTTAGGAGTTTTAAATTGATAACGCTACTTGCTTTCATTAAGCTTTTTTGCCCATTATAAATTTCAGAATCTTTAAATTACAAATCTCTAAGAAGGTGAAATTGTTGAAAATCTCATAGGCAAGTTAATAAAAATGACATTTCCTGTTGCACAGGGAAGTGGCTTGAGTTTTAGGAAAATCACACTAGCTCTGGCAGGTTCCCAAAAGAGATCCTTTCCGAAAACAACAACAACAACAACAACAAAAACTTAAATTTCATTTGCCTGCTTCACCTGCAGTTTGAAACTGTTAGCCCTACAGCATGAGCGACAGGCCAAAATTCCAGCCTGATTTCTTATTTTATTTTATTTTATTTTATTTGGTGATCTTCTCTGTATCATTCCAATTTTAGTATATGTTCTGCCAAAGCGAACACCCAGCCTGATTTCTTTTCACGGGCACAGCTGTATTCTCCAGGCAGACCTTAGCTTGGGCAGGAGCCAGAAGAAATGGGTTTTTAGATGTTTGTGTCCTTCTGCAAAGAATCTTCAGTTTTAAAATTAAACTTAAACCTGCCGAACTCTCTAAACATCTGGGCCAGATAAGAGCTGCTGTGTGGGTCCCACTGCAAAATGTCTTAGTCTTTATTACAGCCGCTGTGCTGCTCTGGCCAGCCACAACCACTGGAAGTGTCTCAGGCAGCTAGCTTAGCCCAAGCAGGTAGTTTTGGTGGTGAGTATATGTTTAAGGCACATGCCCACATCCAGCTGATGAGAGCTTTCTAAGCGACTACTCTAAAAAAGAGTTCTACTAACCAGGAGGATAGAGGAAGCCGTGGGTGATATTCTTGTCTGCTAAATAGAAGGAACATTTTTGGCTCTCAGAAGGAGGAACCCTGACATCAGCCCGCAGACAGTCTGGGACAGTGGGAGGAAGAGGCGATGTGTCTCCCTGTTGAAAGAGAGAGAGAAAAAAATTACGACCACAATCGCGGCTCACCCATTGCCTTATATGGTTTGTCACTTCCCTAGAATGTTTTTCATTTAAGCTTTTCCTATTTTCTTAGTGAATCAGGTCTACGCAAGCAATGGGAATGAATGTCTTCAGTAGTGTTTTCTTCTGTGGTTCCCTTCTGGTTAAGGACATCGGGAGGACAAATCAAATACACCTTGGAAAAAAATATTTGCACAATGAAACCTGAATTGAGAGGAAAGGAATAATGGGAACTATTCCTAAGAACTAAAATCCTTTTCAAGATCTAACTTTTTTGTGGTGATATATATTGTACTTGTAAATAAAAATTGAAAGTAAAGTGTATTTACTTTTAAAATACAGATATAAACTAAATATTAATATATTATTCTTCAGCTGTTCAAGAACTTTTTATCAACCTAAGATTAATTCAAAGAAGGTGTAGTTGTCTAAACAAATTAGTTTTGAATATAAATAAACTTACAGCCATGCTTCATTACTCATGAAATATAAGAATTTTTAAAATAATTTCTTAGGCCCGGCCGGGCGCAGTGGCTCATGCCTGTAATCCCAGCACTTTGAGAGACCAAGGCAGGCGGATCACGAGGTCAGCAGTTCAAGACCAGCCTAGCCAACATGGTGAAACTCCGTCTCTACTGAAAATACAACAATTAGCCAGGTATGGTGGAGGGCGCCTATAATTCCAGCTACTCTGGAGACTGAGTCAGGAGAATCGCTTGAACCCAGGAGGTGGAGGTGAGCTGAGACTGCGCCATTGCACTCTAGCCTGGGCGACAAAGCAAGACTCCATCTGAAAATAACAATAATAATAATAATAATAATAATAATAATAATAATGTCTTAGGCCAGGCTTGGTGGCTCATGCCAATAATCCCAGCACTTAGGAGGTTGAGGTGGGCAGATCACTTGACGTCAAGAGTTTGAGGTTCAACATAGCGAAACCCCGTCTCTACTAAATATACAAAACTCAGCCGGGTGTGGTGGTGTGTGCCTGTAATCCCAGCTACTCAGGAGGCTGAGGCATGATAATTGCTTCAACCTGGGAGGTGGAGGTTGCAGTCAGCTGAGATTGTGCCACTGCACTCCAGCCCAGGCAACAGAGTGAGACTCTGTCTTAAAAAATAGTAATAATTTCTTTGTAACCCTATTTAAAGACTAGTACAATAATTTATTTACCAAGGGGACATCCTATAAACGTGCTGCCTAACTCAAGTATTTAAGGTAATACTATATTATGTGGTCATCATATTTTGATTAGCACATAATCACGGGTAAGTGAACATTTTACTATTTGTTTATTTTTCTCAGACATTTTGATTTGTATGCTCTCTACTGCCTATAATGGTTATCTTTCTTAATAAAACTTGAAATAATTTATAAAAAAAAAATGAAGGTTAAGTTAAATTAGGATGACCTTCCTTTATTCACTGCATTGTGCTGAAAGCAAAATTAGCTACGTTGTCTAAAACCTCTGAGTTCAATTCACAAAGGAAGAGGCAACATACACTGTGTGCTGTCTTTGTAGCCAGGAGAGCACCATGCTGAGGTATAGAACAGGTGGGAGCTGAAGATGAGAAAAGTCCAGAAAAAGCAAGGCAGAGACTGTACTCCCTAACATAATACAAAGCTCCAGCTAGAAAAGATGCAGAAGTTGAGAAAACTTCTCAACTTGATTGAACACATACACTTACTTTGCTCCCTTCTAAAATTCCATTAAGAGGACAGTAATAATGAAAACACGTAAGAGATGACAAGGAATATTCAGAAGCTGGAAATCAGATAAATAATAATCTAATTCAGTAGACCAGTAGACACTGACTACCAAGAGCTTATGTTTGGGGAAAGCACCAAGAAAGTCCTACTGTAGAACCCCAGAAGGGTAGAACTTGGAGTCTTAAAGACAGGAGTTTGCATAAGGCTGGAAATAGAGGATAGATTGAAAGTCTGCAAAAAGGGCTAGACAGTATGTTTACTCTCTGGAGAGTTTAAACCAGAGGGATGATCAGACTAAAAGACACAAGGCACAGCCAATAGCAGGTGCACCATACTGAAAACAATGAGATTAAATAAAACTATATGTTCAATAATAAGATTCCCCAATCTCATTGCCCATTTAGCCTGAAAATTGTACATGCTGAGTCAGATTAGAAGTATCCTCTCTTTGGAAAACAACCAGCCTGAAAGGAAACTAGATACTGTCAATTTGGAGTCCTCAACAAAATGGCTGGTTCTCTTCCTGATCAACCTATAGTGAAGCTTATAGACTGGAAAGACCCAGCCATAAAGTTTAGTGCCTAATTCTTAAAATAGAAGATGACAGTCAAGGACCACTAGACACTGGGCAATAAGGGAGAAGAAAAAGAGACAATGTAGAAGCCAGAAGAAAACTCTTTTCTCAGAGCACTGAGAGTATATATGGCATCCATAAAGAAGGAACAGAGGCAATTTTTAAAAAGGGAAAAGGTAACAGAAAGAGCTCTTGGGATTTCAAAATATGACAGCCAAAAGAAAACACTCAATAAGATCTAGAGGATGAAGTTGCAGATGTGACTCAAAAGGTGGAATGAAAGACAAAGAGATGGAAAAAATAGGAAAAATTCAAACACATTAGAGAATCAGGCCAGGAAGTCTAATTTTTTGTTTGTTTGTTTGTTTGTTTGAGATGGAGTCTCACTCTGTAGCCCAGGCTGGAGTGCAATGCCACAATCTTGGCTCACTGCTACCTCTGCCTCCTGGGTTCAACTGATTCTCCTGCCTTAGCTTCCCAAGTAGCTGGGATTACAGGCACGCACCACCATGCCCGGCTAATTTTTGTATTTTTAGTAGAAACAGGATTTTGCCATGTTGACCAGGCTGGTCTCAAACTCCTGACCTCAGGTGATCCATCTGCCTCAGAGTCCCAAAGTGCTAGGATTACAGGTGTGAGCCACTGTGCTTGGCCTGTCTTACTAATTTTGAAGAAAAATTATTTCTGAAATTCTGAAACCAGCTAAAACACCAATTAAGTGTATAGGCAGAGTAAAAACATGTTGAGACACACAAACTCTCAAGAATATCTCTTCCCCTTTTTCTTTCTCAGGAAGCTCCTGAGTGATATAGTCCACCAAAACAAGAAGTAAACTAAGAAAAATGATGACGTTTGTGCTAAATGAGTTGGATGAGTTCTCACCATTTATTTCACTCTCCTTCAGGTGGCAGAGCTGGAAAGCTAAAAGCATTTGTTTATATTCTTTCAAAAACATATCATAGTATACAGTTCTAAGTGACCAGGTTTCTCCACTTGGTATAAGGGCCACATAAGTATGTTGTAAAATTGGAGAATAAGGAATAGTGACTGCTGACCAAGTTGGTCCCATAGACCCCTGGTATATTGCGAGTTTGATATTTCCTAACACACATCTTTATCGCTGTACTCAAACATTTCACATTAGTAAGTTTTACTTGAAGAAATATACAGTGTATAAATGTAGCCCTAAATGCATTTTCCATAATGTAAGGAAATTGAGATGCTTAAATTTAACAGTTAAAATTATAAAAATGTTAACAAAGAAAGTTTATTGTAATTTTTAATGAGGCTGTGGCTGTAAAAGTTGTGCTTAAACACCTTAGTTGGTCAAATTATTTACCATGTTCTCAAAGTAGCTTAGACTTTGGGCCAGGGGAAATGAACTGGGATAGCTTCAGCCAGAAAGTACTAAAAAAAAAGTCACATTTTCTGCTAACCGAAAATCTTGAGATTTATTTCTTACATACCAAACTTGAACCCTCAAATAAAAGTACATCAATACTAGGAATGAGGATGTGGCCTCCTTTATCCAGGCAAGATTATGCAATAGGCAGCCCTCTAGAAGGATGGAGGGGAGGTACAGGAAGGTCCTTTCTATAGCAAAGAAGGCTTTAGTGAACCACCACCACCACCACTCCCCCACATACATAAACAGCTTCAATCCTGCCATCCTGTCAGAGTTCCCTGGAATTTTTGAAGCAACAGGATAGAAAGTCAGGAAAGCAATAAATAGAATTCAGACACTCAGATAAAATATTAACTTCTTAGCTCTCAAAATATTTCTGGAGAAGTAAATGATGAGTATAGACAGGAACGTGAGCTGCTTGTACTTTTAGTCTGGCATTGAAACAAAGTAGAACTTGAACAGAGTATAAAATTATTTCTATTGAAGTTACAGATGCTTCTTACCTGTAGGCTGAATGTACAAGCTAAAACCTACTTGTTTGAAGATTAAATAGTTACAATTTTGCCTTACGGTAAGGATAATGACTATGTATGTTTTAAATTATTTGGTTGTATGATTTATTTTCTACAGGGAAAAATAATTTTTTCATAGTTCAAAAATGTTTGCAACACACAATAATGCCCCTGTTTTAAAGACTCACAAAATAATCTTTAGAAACAAGAAAAAAAGGCTTTTTAACATGGAAAGATATGGGAGTTACATGTGTAGACTGACAGATAGATAGACATATAACTATAGGTAGGTAAATAGACAGAGATACATAGATACATAGGGGAGAGAGGCATTTTCAAAGTACACTAGATTTCTACTCTGAAAATTTGATTTCATATTAAATTCTGAAATACCTATTTTAAACAATAATCACAATTCTTGCTCTTATTTTCAATTTTTTACTTAGCAACAGAAACACTAGTTCATATCTTCCTTCTGAACAGGCCCAGAAGCAAAATCTATGTACATCCTGACTAACCTTAATGGTTTTGAATCAGCTGTTCTAGGACCATGATTTAAAATCACAGCTATTTCCCCAGAACTCTTCTGAGATAACAACAAAAATTATAAAACCCACCAAAACCACAGAAAAACAAAAGCTCCACAAATCTTAAAAGCTCAGGCCAATTGGGTCCATGTTCTGAAAAGTGCTTATTTAAAGTCTGATTTTTTGAAACACAGAGCTGATTTACAACATTTTTATGTGAATCCCAAAACATCCTTGTATGTAATTTTCTTGAACCACAACACACTAACAGAGTAATTTCTGAATTAGAAAGCAGAAAATTGCTAGAATTCCATCCTGTCACATGGAGGGAGAAATACACAAGTACTTCTGTGGGATCAGTGAAAGGACAGGAACTTTTGGTAACAAAGAAGCTAGTTTTAAAACAATAACAAAGAAGAATTGTATTAAACTCCTAGCCTGAGCCCACTTAGAATCTCTCTGCCTTTGGTTTCCGCCGAAGCTCATAAAAATTCAAGAATGCAAGACAGCAGGGAAAAGTATTCTTGAATGCCACACAATCCCTCATACTTGGAATTTTCAAAATAGAAAATTAAATAATAGGACTGACCCTGAGTGTGCCACTCCTCTCGAAAACAGTAACAAAATAGAAGTTATTTTAAGGAGTGTTGTGTGTTGAAGAAAATCACGAATTGAACATTGTGCATATTAAGAAAGTAATGTTGCCACCAACGTACATATGAACTCAGGTAACTGTTGGTAAAATATTTTCCCACATTGGCAAACAAACATTAGTACTGTTACTAGTGACCACAATTGAACCATTGACAGCAACAGAACTGGCTTTCAGAATATACAAAGTTTTAATTAGTAGTAGGAAAATACGCTCATTTTTCTCCAAAAATTTTGAATTGGAACAGGAAGAGTAGGTAAACCTATGGAATCAATATTTCCTTTCCATAAAAGAGGTCTCTGGATCTAGAATACTAAGATTTTCTCTACAAAAACAGCTCCCTGATTATTTACCCGTGTGGTTGGTGGTACAGCTTTGTCATTAAAAGTCTAAAATAATGGTTGTGGTTAATTCATTCAATGCATTTCATTCAATAAGCACATACTGGGCAATTCTGTTGTGCTGAGGATACATTAAATAAAATCATCCCTGCCCCAGAGGAGTGTTTGGACTGACTTTTGGCATACTTTAAGTTGTGTTGCTTTTTTTTTTTGAGATGCAGTTTCACTTGTTGCCCAGGATGGAGTGTAATGGTGCGATCTCGGCTCACTGCAACCTCCACCTCCCAGGTTCAAGCGATTCTCCTGCCTCAGCCTCCCAAGTAGCTGGGATTACAGGCATATGCCACCCCACCTGCCTAATTTTGTGTTTTTAGTAAAGATGGGGTTTCACCATGTTGGTCAGTCTAGTCTCAAACTCCTGACCTCAGGTGATCTGCCTGCCTCAGCCTCCCAAAGTGCTAGGATTACAGGCATAAGCCACTGTGCCTGGCCCTAAGTTTTGTTTTAATTTACATTTTCCTTATTGCCACTGAGATTCAATTGCTTGGTTCCTATCCTTTGTTCACGTAGTAACTAAGATGCTTGTCATTCTGTTGTTGATTAGTGGAAATTTATTAGCTATTCTGAATCAAATTACTATTCTGGATACTCATAACTTGTTTCTTATGTGCAATGCAAATATATTGATCCATCTACAACTTTGTTATTTTGTCATACATTAATGTTTATGTAGTGTAATTAATCAATTCCCTCTGCATTTTTAATGTTGTTCTTCTTGTCTCCTGAGAAAGCCTTCTCTATCGCAAGATCATAAAGATAGGCACAAAGGGAACATGGACTTGCTGTTCCTATTTAGGTCTACAAATTCACCAGCAATTTAATTTTGTGTGTGGTGTGAGGCAGGGATCTACTATTTTCTTCTGGAAGGGTAGTCAACTGTCCTGGTACTACTTAGTGCAAGAGAGTCTGCCAGACAGTGAAGAGGGAGGGGGTTTAAACAAGTGGACCTCAACCTCAGCCTGGAGATCTCTGACATAATGCATTTGTCCATGTAAGTCTAGTCTGACTTACTGGAGTTCCAGATCCTCCAGAGAAGAACTATGCCTTATTCACTTTGTGCCTACTATAACACACAGCAAATAGTAATGCACTTGTTAAATAATCAAATAAATACAAAGCCCTTTATAATCTAGTTATCATCACCTTCTATGTGCACCCATGATGTACATGGGGAATGTTAAATGAATAGTATTCCTCCATACTTCTGTTGCTTCTGTTTAAAATGTCCTTTTCTACCTTCCTTACCGATTGGCCAATTGGCCTGTAAACATTTTCCATTTTCTCCAGGTGAAACACAATGTTTTTTGCACCCATGTAGCACCTATAAAAACCTTTATGTAATACTTGCACATTGTCTTATAAGCTATAGGCCAATGAGTTCCCTCCCTTTGAATCTCTACTGCAAAACAAAATTCAGCTCTTAGAATATGAAAGGATTATAAATATTTCTTGCCTGCATGGATCAGTGGACTCAGGAACTTACCAACTGGGGGACCGTGTATGAACTCCACATGGGCATCCTCATAGCTTTTCCAAATCCACTGACATATTCCCTGTGGTAAAGGAGACAGTGGTCCACGTTCTTCTGCAGTACCCTAGGCCTCCCAAATGGCAAATTTACTTTCACTGTTGCTGTTACTAAAATCAAAATAACATAAAATAAAAAGATTCATGAAATTAGCAAATGCTTGTTTGCATGTAATAACTACCCATATAATAACTACCACACTCTTATGGCTTATTATATGACAAGTACTCTAACAAATATTTCACATATTTAACCTCTTTCAATTCTTACAACAATCCTATGTGTAATTATTATTAATAATAATAGTGGTGTTACTACTTAATTTTACAGATTATAAAACTAAGGTTTAGATAAGTAAGTTGGCCAAGCAAGAGCCTAAGCAAGGATCTGAAGCCTGCCCTCTGTGATTCTTTATGTTTTACAGCTCAAAGGATGTACATGAAGAGGTAAAATCTTCAAAGTCAAAAGTACATACTTTGTAACAAAGATGACCCACTTTAGTAATTGTCATAGGGAAGATGTTGGAATTTTATAAACTTATGTCTTATAATCAGAATGTTTATGTCTTTCTAAAACTTTTACATTGAAATCCTAATCCCAAAGGTGATGGTATTAGGAGGTGGGACCTTTAAGAGGTGATTAAGTCATGAGGTAAGACCCCCATGAGCAGGATTAGAGCTTTCATCACAGAGACCCTAGGGACACCTTCACTCCTTCCACTATATGAGCTCAGATTGAGAAGAAGGCCCTTTATGAAGAATCAGGCCGTCATCAGAAACCAAATCTGCTGGCAACTTGATCTTGGGCTTCCCAGCCTCCAGAACTATGAGAAGTAAATTTCTGTTGTTTATAAGCTACCCAGTCTATTGTATCTTGTTATACTAGGATAGAGCAAAAGTAATTGTGGTTTTTGCCATTACTTTTGAGACCAAGTCTCGCTCTGTCACCCAAGCTGGAGTGCAGTGGCATGATCTCGACTCACTGCAACCTCCATCTCCTGGGTTCATGTGATTCTCCTACCTCAGCCTCCTCCAGAGTAACTGGAATTACAAGGGGGCACCATCATGCCCAGCTAATTTTGTGTGTGTGTGTGTATTTTTAGTAGCGATGGGGTTTCACCATGTTGGCCAGGCTGGTCTCGAACTCCTCACCTCAAGTGATCTGTCTGCCTCAGCCTCCCAAAGTGCTGGGATTACAGGCATGAGCCACCATGCCCTGTTGGGTTTTGTCATTACTTTTAATAGAAAAAAAAACACAATTACTTTTGCACCAACCTAATAGCAACCGGGATGGACTAAAACAACATTCTATTGTATTTATTTACTTTTACTTGTATGCTTCTTAAAAATCCATCAATTAGTGATGGATAAAAAACCTGCAGGCTATTCATGCCATGGAATAACACTTGGCAGATTATAAGAGTATCCAAACAACTAGTACATTTACTGAGCTCTTAACTGTAGATCACGGAAAATATATTAACTCATGTAATCTTCATAGCAACTCTATAAAGTAGGTATCCCCATTTTATAAGCGATGGAACTGAAACAGAGTGAGTTTAGTACAAGAATACTTAAAAGATAACAGGTAATAATAATATTGCTACAGGCCAGGCACAATTGTAAACTCTTTCCATGTATTAACTTTCTAAATTTTTACAACTACATGAGGTGAGTACAGTTATTACAGATGAGAAGACTGAGGCACAGGGGGGCTAAGTGATTTGCCCCAGATCAAACAGCCAGGAAGCACAGAGGTAGGACTCAAACCCAGGCAGCTCAGTCCGCTTACGTCTAAGGAAAGGAAATAAGAGGACTGCAGATGAGTCACAACCGCTTCAAGGAATTCGTTTTGTTCCCGGAACCACTGGAACTACCCCATGCTTGTACTGTTGTCATTGTATCTGTTGTGAGTTTTGTTTTGTTTTGTTTTGTTTTGTTTTGTTTACTTTTTGTATGTTGGCAATAAAATCTTTATGTTCAGGAACCTCTATCAGCTTATTTTGGAGAGTCCTAAAAGGGCCACGTTGTGTTTTATTAGGTCTAAATATCAAAGACTTAACATGTTTTCTATTGACTTACTTTCTTCTTCGGTGAGATTTAGCATTTGATTCACTTGTTCCAGCTGAATATTCTGCAAGATAATGAGGGATGGGAAAGGGGAGGAAATAAGTCAAAGTAACAGTACATGTTTTAAAGGGTAATCAAGATTATTTCTGTAGTAATCAATTTAGTGTTATACTGCCAAAGAAGCTAGACTAAAGATTCTGATTCTACCACTATTCAGAAATATAGAGACACTACTGCTCCCTGCATTGTGTGTGTGTGTGTGTGTGAGAGAGAGAGAGAGAGAGAGAGAGAGACTTCGCAAAAATATAATTGATAATGGGGCAAAGCATTCTGATCACTGCTGGAATCAATGACTAAGTTGGGTGACAACATCCCAGTGCTCCTTAATCTTTAATATGCATACAGTCACTTGAGGGTTTTGTTAAAATATGGATTCTGGTTCAGTAAACCTAGGGTAGGGCTTGAGATTCTGCATCTCTAACCAATTTGCAAGTGATGCAGATGCTGGTCCTGGGACCACACTCTGAATAGCAAGAGGCATTCTTCACATAGAACTTGGGGTTTGCAGTCAGATAGAACAAGCTTCTCTGACCTCAGAGAATTTATCTAACTTCTCTGAGCATGCTTTATCTCTAAAATGAGAAACAACATACCCACTAAGTAATATTATTATTTTTTAATGGCAGTTTGATCGAGGTTATCAGGAGCAGTCGGTAGGAAACCCACACCCTTACTCATCTTTGCTGTGGATTTGATCTTCATTGAGAAGTTTGCTAGACTTTTGTCCCGTAAAGCCCCTTTGGTTGGTTATTTAGTTCTGTGGTATAATGCTATTTTGAAGAGATTGTGATGTGTTCACCTACTTCTGACTATAAGGAAAAATTCTTACCTGAGGCAGCAGGTGTTTTTATTTAGTTCTACAAACACATTTGGAACTTGGCATCAAATGACCCTGGACATTAATTTTAGCTTGATGGACTCCTGATAGCTGGGCTCCAATTTCACTCTGAAATCCCACCCCCATCCAGGTGCTCTGATTCTCACAAGTAGGCTTGGTCCTTATATTTTGAGCTGCTGTTATGACTCCTTGCCCTTGGGGCCTCTCCTAGCACTAAAACCTCACCTTGTTGAAAGTCTCCTGGAATCTGAAGTCCTGCTCCTGAACTCATCTGAGGGCCCAATCTACTAAAAAGACCTTCCCAGTGTCAACTGTCAGCCAGATTCTTCCCTGCTACCCAAGGGAATACCCTGCAGCACCTACCCTAGTGGGGGTGTCAAACAGCAGGCTACAGTCCCTACACCCTCCCAGTTCTTTCTGCTCTAAATAACCAGGCATGAACATCTGATTCATAAAACACAGCAAGAATGGTTTATAAGGATAATTGGAGAGAGCTCGAAGATTACTGTATTGAATGGTGAAGGACAGTTAGTTTATAATGATATTAACAATTACCAAATAGTGCTTTCCAGTTTACAAAGCATGTTTCCATACTTAATCTTATAATGTATGCATTCTCACTTCTTGCTTCCAAATAAGGTTCAGAGAAACCACATATATTTACTAAGTAAATATCCAAGGCAGAACACAAACCTGGTTGTTGCTACCCCAGTTGTCGGCTACCCAGGTTAAGAATAGCTTGCCCCTTTACGTTCTTATGGATGCATGAAGTTGTTACTTACATTTTGTAGATAAGGGCATGAACAGTCAAGCTTATCTGTGGGCAATGGATTAGCAAAGCCACAAACAGAAAACTTTGACACCTCCTCTGCATGGGATGGCTCATAAAAAGGCACCTTCAGAAGATGGTTTAAACTACCATGGGTTCCGTTGTTTGGTGCTGGCTGAATGCGTAGAAGATCTGTTTTTTGAAAAAAAAAAAGCTCGAAGTTGCTTTATACTGGAAAGCAACAACTCCTTTGTGGGAGATGGAAAGAAACAAACACCTACTCTTTCACTCCCTTTAATAAATTCTGCTGTAACGAAGCTATGTACTCCATATGCCATTCAGTTTACTCACTTTCTTCTCCATGGTTTCAAACACTAATCTTGCTAAAGAATAGAACTATCCAGTTCAGCAGTGCACCTGTAGTCCCGGCTACTCAAGAGGCTGAGGCAAGCGGCTTGCTTGAGCCTGAGAGTTTGAGGTCAGCTTAGGAGACACTGAAACCCCATCTCTTGAAATAAATGAGGAATAGGAACAGTTGCTGCAGATGAACCAGAGGAACTTTCATGAACGGTTTCTGTTTCTCCAAAGAAAAGCTTCCTTAAATCACCACTTTGTTTCATAAGCATATCATGATTTTCTAGCATAAAAGCTATATTCTTAATAAAACAAGTTTAAATAAATTAAATAACTTATAATCTTCCTTATAGTACATTTACTTAATTAAAGTTCTCTAAAGATAGACACTTTTAAAAAATGGAACTAGTGAATTTTGCTTAATATTCAGAGAGATTTTTTCATTTTTTTCTATCAAAATATATAATACAAAATACAATTGTATGTTTCATAGAAACATAATTTGCATGTTTGTGTGTTTCTATGAAACATAAATATTTTACCAATATAGCCTTTTAAATAATTCCTGGCGACTGCCTGCCACTAACAGATCTCTCCTGGAACTGCAGTCCTATCTAGTTCCTTTTAGCCAGTTCTGCAAAGGGACAAGAGTCCAGACCATAAACCTAGCCGTGCGGATCAAGAATGTAAGTTTTAAGGCTACAACACACCATTTTAAAACTGATAGCTGGGCAAGGTGGCGGCGCCTGTAGTCCCGGCTACTCCAGAGGCTGAGGCAGAAGAATGGCGTGAACCGGAGAGGCGGAGCTTGCAGTGAGCTGAGATCCGGCCACTGCACTCCAGCCTGGGCGGCAGAGAGAGACTCCGTCTCAAAAAAAAAAACAAAACAAAACAAAACAAAACCCTGAATACCTTTTGGTCTCTAAGTCACATTCAGTTACCACAAACCAATGACAAGATTAAGAGAGACAGTTGTAAGCATGTTTATGTCCAAATTTCTAAAGCTAACAGTGAAATTGCAGCTTACTCATTGCCTTGCTAGGTAAATAAATGATTTGTTAATACAATGGCCCGCAGCAAGCACGCAGGTAGGAAGGTAGGTTAGGCTTCCTAAAATCCTAATGCTTTAAGGTTTTTCTAACATTGAGTATGATAACAAGTGTCTATCCAGCTAGGACTTTTTCCCCATGTTTTATGCCAGAGAGCTTCTCTCTGTAATTACAAGAAAATATTTGGGTTTTTAGGTATGTTTCTCTTGCTTTGAAAAGTTGGAAGTATTATTTACCTAAGTTTTATTAAGTTAAATTATCATCTAGTAACTAACTAACAGAAAGGTTGGTCTTCTGAGATCTAAAGTTTATCATTACTGGCTGGGCTTGGTGGTTCATGCCTGTAATCCTAGCACTTTGGGAGGCCAAGGTGGGCAGATCACTTGAGGTCAGGAATTCGAGACCAGCCTGGCCAACATGGTGAAATACCGTCTCTACAAAAAATACAAAAAAAAAGTAGCCGGGCCTGGTGGTTCACGCCTGTAATCCCAGTTACTTGGGAAGCTGAGACAGGAGAATAACTTGAACCTGGGAGGCGGAGGTTGCAGTGAGCCAGGATCACATCACTGTACTCCAGTCTGGGTGACAGAGCAAGACTGCATCTCAAAAATAAAAATAAAGTTTATCATTACTAGTAAAACAAAAAGAATTCACTCTTACAGCTGAATAAGTCTGAATAATGAATAATTCTTCCTCATCTTTTTTACTTTCTGCCTTCTCACTACAGAGTATCCAGGCTCTGGGATTCAGTTGGCTACCAATTTCAAATTACATTTATTTAAAACTATCCATATTTTGTTGGCAAACTTATTTAAATATACTTACCACACATTAGGTTATAGACTTCAATATTTTCAAATGGTTCAACTTCAGTCTTCTCTTTAAAACTGGGTCCATGTGCCAGAAAGATAGCCTAGGTGGTAATAGTCATATTATTATTAGATGTCATCTAAATTCAAAACCAAATATAGGAAGAGACACAATTTTCCTTCTGTAACTACTCTCCTATTTGTATTAGGCCTCTGTAGGGATTTTTTTTTAGTTTTGAAAATGATTTTCATATTTTGCCACCTGTAATGTTGTACCAATCCCAATCAAATATAGTCAATGCTATATTTACTTCTGTCTCTACCTACCTCCCTAGCACCTCATATACCAATAAAGTAGGAGAATACAAACAATAGCACCCAAGCAGTATCAGCATAATTCTGTAATATGTGCACAATATTTAGTAGAAATTTAATCATATAACATCATATTATCTTTTCATACTATTTCATATCATTAATCAAATATGTTAATACATGATACAAAAATGTTAACTTTTTTTTTTTTAGATGAAGTCTAACTTCCTGATCCACTTATACTTCTCTCTTTTACTTTTGGGATAAAAAGACCTAAATATTTTGGTTTACAGTGAATTAATTAATGTTAACTTGATTGCATTTATAACAGATCAAATTATTTTAGACTATAAACAATTAGAAGAAAAGTATCAAACATAGATAAGCAATTATGTTTTGGTAACAGGTGTGTGTGTATATACATACATATATTAAGATAATCATCAAAGAATTGGAGGCATAGATTTTTCTTGCAATAATTAATTTAACTATTATATAGTACCCCAATTAATAGTAAAGCTCTTTCTCCAGAGATTGTTTTCAAATATTTACAAAAAGATATAACTCACCATGGCAATGTTATAATAAAAAGAAACATATTCATAAAAGGCCTAACACATTTTTTTTTTCTATTTGGAAAGGAGTGTGCGTGTGTATGTGTGTGTGTGTGTGTGTGTTACAAATGGAAGTAGATGAGATAACCAGGTTGCAAAGCTTTACCTATGGGGGATTATCAGCTGCCTTCTACTCATAGACTCAGGCACACTCCCAATTTTGGCCCTTTTCAGTGGCTGTTTCTTCTGCCTGGGATACTTGTCTCCTGAATATTTGAAAGGCGAATTCTTTTACCTTTTTCAAGTCTCTGCTCAATGTCAACTCAATGACTCTTACTCTTTCCACCCTATTTAAAGTTGCTTACTGCCCCCAGGGTACCCCAAATACTCCCAATTTCTCCCTTACTCTCTTTTACTTTTTCTTTATTTCCCACAGTATTTATCATCTGACATAACAAATAATATATTATTTTATTATTCCTACTGTCTGTATCCCCCTCTTAGAATAAAAGCTTCATGAGGGCAGGATCTTAATCTGTTTTGTTCACAGATGTATTCAAGAGTCTTGGACATTGCCTATAATAAAATAGGTGTGCAATAAATATCTGTTTTAAAAAAGCAGTAACTAGGCTTAACACCTGAGTAATGAAATAATCTGTATAACAAACCCCATGACAGATGTTTACCTGTGTAACAAACCTGCTCATTCTGCATATGTACCCCTGAACTTAAAATAAAAGTTAAAAAAAAAGCAGTAAGTTACCTCCATGCTCCTAAACTCATTGTTATAACCATGGTTGCCTCCTCCACAATTTGTATTTGATTTACTCCTATAAAGAAAAAATATTATTACACACTGATCAATATATTGATATGAGACCATATTGTAAGCTTTAATGAATTTTATATAGTTTCTGTAAATTTTATAAGTAAATTTTTAGTTAACAGAATAATATATTTTCTATCAACAACAGAATAAGTAAATTTTTATATCAACAATGAATAAATGTATTTATTTTCATGCTCAAATTCATAACCATAATGGAACAAACAGAAGGGTATGAGAGAAGAACGGAAAATTCCAGGATCTATAAATAGAATTCAAAAGCCTCTGACTGATAGATACTGACTAAAGGCTAGTAATAAAGGCACAGATTTTTTAAAAAGTGAATTTGTCTTCAAGCTCATGTGTGTACACATCAATGTGTCATTGACACATCAATGACGACATGCTGAAGAATAGTTTGGTTAATATGTTATTTTAGCATTTCAATGCTTTAGGAATAAATCTTTGCAACTGGGGAAAAATAGCAATTTCTGTTTTCCAGTGAAGATGTCTAGGAAAATAATATGAAAGCATGAATAAAGAATAGGCAGGGCAAGTTAATTATAATCCAGTCATGCGTTGCTTAAGGGCAGGCAGGAATATGTTCTGAGAAATGCATTCTTACACAAGTTCATCATTGTGGAAACATCACAGAGTACACTTACACAAGCCTGGATGGTACAGCCTTCTACACACCGGGGCTATGTGGTCTAGCCTATTGCTCCTAGCTACAAACCTGTACAGCATGCTACTGTACTGAATACCGTAGGCAGTTGTAACACAATGGCAAGGATTTGTGTATCTAACTACATGTAAACATAGAAAAGTTATAGTAGAAGTATAGTATTATAATATTATGGGACCACCATCACATAAGCAGTTCGTTGTTGACCAAAATGTTGTTATACAACACATAACTGTACTTGGTAAAAAGAAGCTAGTATATTCCGTAAATTCAGAGATTATTATTATATAATGTTTACCTTTGTGATTTTCTTCCATAGGCTGTTGCTTTATTATTTGAATAACTTTTCAAATTTAATTAATTCGCTTTTGCCTACATTTTAATACTGTTTTGAATTGAGCAGTATTAACAATTTTATAAGTAGCTGTTTTTCATATTTGGAAAATAGCGATAAATGATCCTAGATCTTTTAAAGCAACAGCGTTATACTAGGTCATATTTGGTCTCTGAAGGGAACAAAGGACTCCTATTTCCAAAGACTGGCCCTAAAAGGTTTCTCTCATTTGCTTCCCCACCCCCACCTCTCACCCCAACAGCAAATACACACACACACACACACACACACACACAGAGAGACACCACAGGGTTTCTGTTTTTACAAACTCGACTAACAACAGGACAGTAATTTAGTGTTTTTAAAAAATACATTAAACATAAAACTTTAAAAAATTCATAACTGACTCTAATTCAGTTTAAATAGAAAATAAAAATAAATCACAAATAAAAAAATAAATCACAACTCTGACCAGGCCACACTCACTGAACTCTACCCAATAGAGCGAAGAAAAGAGAGACCAGGTAAGTACCTGGAATGGGGAAAGCAAGACAAGTCCTGCTTCCTAAGGAAATTAAGTTTGATACCCTAAGGATGTCACTTCATGTCCTTATCTTAGTGAATTCCAATAAAATTGTTGGCATAAAACTATGACAACAATAGGCTTTATTTATTTGTTTATTTATTTGTTTGTTTGTTTATTTATTTATTTTTGAGACTAAGTCTCGCTCTGTTGCCCAGGCTGGAGTGAAGTGGCATGATCTTGGCTCACTGCAACCTCTGCCTCCTGGGTTCAAGCAATTCTCCTGCCTCAGCCTCCTAAGTAGCTGGGACTACAGGCATGTGCCACCACACCCAACTAATATTTTTGTGTTTTTAGTAAAGACAGGGTTTTGCCATGTTGGCCAGCTGGTCTGGAACTCCTAACCTCAAGTGTTCCACCTATCTCAGCCTCCCAAAGTGCTGGGATTACAGGTGTGAGCCACCATGCCCAGCCCGAACAATAGGTTTTAAAAAGTGTTTTTATTCTCAGCTGGGAATGGTGGCTCACACCTGTAATCCCAGCACTTCAGAAATCCAAAGTGGGTGGATTGCTTGAGCCTAGGAGCTAGAGACCAGCCTGACCAACATGGAGAAACTCCATCTCTACTAAAAATACAAAATTAGCAGGGCATGGTGGCACATGCTTGTAGTCCCAGCTACTCGGGAGGCTGAGGCAGGAGAATTGCTTGAACACAGGAGGCTGAGGTTGCGGTGAGCCGATATCATGCCATTGCACTCCAGCCTGGGCAATAAGAGTGAAACTGCGTCTCAAAAACAAAGGAGAGATGGAGTCTTGCTATGTTGTCCAGGCTGGTCTCAAACTCCCAACCTCAGGTGATCTGCCCCCTTCAGCCTCCCAAAGTGCTGGGATTACAGGCATGAGCCACCACGCCCGGCCTCTATTTTTTAAATTATTAATAAATAAATGATTTTATTCTTACTGCATAGATATTTGGTTTTCCAATACTACTGGAATTATTTAGTAGGAGGTAATTAAGTTTTAAATTCTGTGTGGAAAGCTAGAATATTCATTAATGAAAGAAAGAAAAAGGTTTTTTGAACTAAGATTTTTGGTAAATTTTCTAATGCTCATACTGTGGTTATTTTTCTATTTTCA
>NW_016814959.1:174342-180856 GCF_001698545.2 Rhinopithecus bieti | reverse complement strand
ATTTAAAAACCATAGTAAATATTGCAAAATTTCATTCAGAAGCAAAAGATTAAAACATTGTTTGAAAAGCTCTAATTTCTATTTATTTCCAAGTAAAAACTTTGGAAATTTGCCCTCTACCTCCTCATGTTCATGTCTAATCATTAATTTAGCTCTGGAAGTTACATATGGAACAATGATAGCTGGCACTTGGAAAAATGAGTTGATTTTATCTGTCATAAGTTAGCTCAACTTCCAAGTCCTGTATGAAATATTTTGGAACAAATTCTCCATTATCTTCCCCATGTCTAATTAACACAGTTGAAATCAAGGCTGGGGTTCTCTACCACAGCTGGGTAATGGCACAGGTGGGAGATAAGCAAGACTTCTCTCCTGATGCCAGATCAGTTGCCAAGTCCTGTCTTCCTGTGCGGCATCTCTCCTGTTTGTTCTTTTCTTTCCTCTTTAACTGCCACCATTCTTTTTTTCTTTTTTTTGAGATGGAGTCTCACTCTAGCACCCAGCCTGGAGTGCAGTGGTGTGATCTTGGCTCACTACAACATCCGCCTCCCTGGTTCAAGCTATTCTCCTGCCTCAGTCTCATAAGAAGCTGGAATTACAGGTGCCTGCCACCACACCCGGCTAATTTCTGTATTTTTAGTAGAGATGGGGTTTCACCATGTAGGCTGGTCTTGAACTCCTGACCTGAGGTGATCCACCCACCTCGGCCTCCCAAAGTGCTGGGATTACAGGCATGAGCCACCATGCCTGGCCTACTGCCACCATTCTAAGCTGGATCCTCTGACCTGAACAAGTTCCTGAATTGATCATCCTGCCTTCAGAACTTCTGAATCTTCCTTCTCACACACACACACATGCTCACACACACACATACACCCCCAACACACACCCCTAATTTTATTTAACACTGCTGGAAATAAAAACCTATGTTCTAATGAGAACAAATGTCAGACAGAATACGATAAAAGCAAGACTATCCTAGAAACTGTGGCTTCTAAGTTAACCATAATACCTTCCCGGTGATGCACTATATACAGTTTCACCATCCCCGTGGCTTCATGGACTCCCTTGGGGCTGCCGTCGAGCCCAGGAATGGGTCACTACATACCTTTCTAACAGGCTTCCCTGTTTCACACTAGACTAGGGTTCCCCAAATCCTGGGCCATGGTCCCACACCTGTTAGGAACCAGGCCACACAGCAGGAGGTGAGCAGTGGATCAGTGAGCATTACTGCCTGAACTCCGCCTCCTGTCAGATCAGCAGTGGCATTAGATTCTCACAGGAGCATGAATCCTATTGTGAACTGCCCATGCAACGAATTTAAGTTGCATGCTCCTTATGAAAATCTAATGCCTGATGATCTATCACTGTCTCCTATCGCCCCCAGAAGGGACCATCTAGTTGCAGGAAAACAAGCTCAGGGCTCCCTGATTCTACAATATAATGAGTTGTAAAATTATTTCATTATATATTACAGTGTAATAATAACTGAAATAAAGTGCACAATAAATGTCATGCGCTTGAATCATTCTGAAACCACCCCCCACTTCCTGCTCTGATCCTGGAAAAACTGTCTTCCATGAAACCGGTCCCTGGTGCGTAAAGGGTTGGGGACCACTGTGCTAGACCATCCTCGTCCATGTAGCATCTCGAAGGAACTCTCCAAATGCAAATATCCCTGTATTCACCTCAAGCCACCTGTATCTACCAATGGCCTACTTTCTTCAAAATCAAAGTCACACTCCTTTGTCATTTCAGATAAGGTCCTTTGTACACATGACAGCTTCACGCAGTCAGTGCTCCAGCAATGCAGAACTACTTGCAACTGTTGGAATCTAGTTCTTCCATCTGGAAACCTGCCTCCTTCTCTTTACCCTTCCTTGCCCTAGAGCTACTGCTGGCTTTAAAAAGATGCTCAGGCCGGGTGCGGTGGCTCACACCTGTAATCCCAGCACTTTGGGAAGCCAAGGAGGGCAGATGACGAGGTCAGGAGATCGAGACCATCCTGGCTAGCACGGTGAATCCTTGTCACTACTAAAAATACAAAAAATTAGCCGGGCGTGGTAGAGGGTGCCTGTAGTCCCAGGAGGTAGTACCTATAGTACTCAGGAGGCTGAGGCAGGAGAATGGCGTGAACCTGGGAGGCAGAGCTTGCAGTGAGCCGAGATCGCACCACCACACTCCAGCCTGGGCGATAGAGTGAGACTCCATCTCAAAAAAAAAAAAAAAGGTGCTCTGGGCAGATCATTGAGAGAAAAAAAGGTGCCTTTTGAAGGATGCAGCCTGGCAGTGTTCAAGGCTTGGCAAGCAGATGGCACTTTTGGTAAAAACAATAACAGCAACAACAAAAACGAATCCCCTTCCTCCGGCCAATGCAGCCCCCGTTAAGGGTTGGTGAGCTGAGCAAAGATTCCATTTCCACTCCCACTCACCTTGTTGGCAGGATGCTACTATACAACCCACAGACTGTACATGGCAGACCTGCTGTATGGCAACGTGTATCCTGTCCCATCATGAGTCTTCCAAAACCCAATCAGCAACCACCCTTATCAGGAAGCATTCTCTGATGCTCCTTGACATTCACAGCTGGGTCTGTAATTTTTGCTTCCTTGAGCCTTGTACTTGTGCGATAGTTATCCCACCTGATTATAGTTGTTATCTTCCTACCTGGACAAAGATCCTTTGGTTGGGTGTTTTGTTGGTTATCTCTAGTTCTTAAAAAGGTGCCTGAAATTTATTTCTCAGTTGCTGTTCCAAAATAAAAGCTAATATTCACGTTATTTTAAAAGCACTTTACTAATACTTCTACTATATCAAAACATCAGGTTTCCCGAAATTAGTAAAATCTAACACATTTTAGGCAAAATAAAGATAATGATGATGATGATGAAAATAGATTATACAAACTTTTGAAATTTGCTATAATTGTGCAAAGGGGATCTAACCTAGTTATCAAATAAAGCACATTATACTAAAGATGATGTACTTTCACTAGAAAATAAGTAGCCAGAGGCTTGTGTTTTAAGAGTTGGAGAGAATGAACCCAGGATTTAATGAGATTAGATTATTTATTTATTTTTTTTTTTGAGACAGAGTCTTGCTCTGTTGCCCAGGCTGGAGTGCAGTGGTGCGATCTCAGCTCACTGCAGCCTCCGCCTCCCAGGTTCAAGCAAGTATCTTGCCTCAGCTTCCTGAGTAGCTGGGATTACAGGCACATACCACTAGGCCTGGTTAATTTTTGTATTTTTTTAGTAGAGATGGGGTTTCACCATGTTGGCCAGGCTGGTCTCGAACTCCTGACCTTGTGATCTGCTCATCTCAGCCTCCCAAAGTGCTGGGATTACAGGCATGAGCCACCTTGCCTGGCCCAGATTAGATTCTTCACTTGCTCTCTTGTTAAGGCTGTATTCAAAATTTCCTTTGACGTAGGTTAGTTTAGTTCATATGTTAATGGCAAGAAACTAATAAAACTAGGCTAATCTTGTGTTACAGATGAGAAAAATTAGACTCTGAGATATTAATTTTTCCTAGTTCCCACAACCTAGCTAGGTGGGGAGCCTGACTGTGAACTCTTGGGTTGCAGTTCTTTTAACATTTCAGTACTGGTTTTTAAAAGAATAAACAGCTCACCATTTGAGATTGGGTATTAATGCATGATACCCAGAGGTATTTGGATAGGTGAGCTCTCACTTTATAGCCCTTTCTCCTTCTGTACCAGTGACCTAACTTCTTTGGTGTTAGACTCTCAACAGTAAATATTTGCAGAATGCACCCCAACTTGGACATATATTTATTTATATATTACATACCTAAGTTACTAAAAATTGTATATAATATTAGTAGAGCTTAATTGTGTTCACATATTTAAGGAAAATACTTTCTAGAGAATGTCCTGAGCCACAGTACACAAAGGGCTAATAAACTTCGATCCCAAAGAGAGGGGTCCGCACCATCTAGTGAACCAGTGTGAAACTGCACTCTCAGGCCCAACAGGTTTCCAGGTTATTTTGTAGAATAAGCTTAGCCAAATCCCCAGTTCCTGATCCTGAATGTTGGAGCCTAATTCCCTTGTCCCTTGTCTTCTTTCATCTCCTTTTCCTTTCCTTTCCTTTCCTTTCTTTCCTTTTTTTTTTTTTTTTTTTTTTTTGATGGAATCAAATACGAATTCAATCTGTTGCCTAGGCTGGAGTGCAGTGGTGTGATCTTGGCTCACTGCGACCTCCGCCTCCCGGGTTCAAGCAATTCTCCTGCCTCATCCTCTCAAGTAGCATGGATTACCGTGCTACCATGCCTGGCTAATTTTTGTATTTTATAAATTTTTTGTATTTTTCATCATGTTGGCCAGGTTGGTCTCGAACTCTAGGCCTAAAGTGACCTGTGCACATCGGCCTTCCAAAGTGTCATCTCCTTTTTCTTTGTCAAACATATCTCTTAGCCACTGTATTGCCATTGTCATTCTATCCCCCTGGCATTACATTCATACATATTAAATAGGCTAGAAAATGCCGTAAAGTCCAGATACTTTTATATCTACTTACGCATGAGGAAAAAAGTGCTGGCATGAAATTCAAAAATAGGAATTGTCAGTTTAGCTATCACAAAGTGTATATTTATTTGTCTGCTGGCTTATTTTTCAGTTTTCTCCACTACAGTACATGAGAGCAGGAGACAGATCTGTATCTCAAATGCCTAGAGCAGGGCCTGGCGCATACATGACAAGCATACAATAAAACGTTGAATCAATGGATTAATTGGTTATTTAAGATGGAGTAAGTCATAATGTCTAATAACAATCACTTGAAATGCAGAACTGCTAAATAGCATGCACAAAGTCAAAAATGGTTTTTGTTTTCTCTAAGCACATTTAAATTTTGCAAATGTTTCAATAATCAACATAAATTGCAATTATAAATAGTAATAAGAAATAAATGTTACAACTAATTCATTAGCTTGGTCTTACAGCCCTATATGTGCTCTTTTATAAAAACCACAAAGATGACAAAGGTCTTAAAGAGTTGTGTAATCACTCACTCTCTATCAGGCTGAAAGACAGCTGATATCATCTGTCTGCTGCATAGTGGGGGTAAGAAGGTGCTGGCACTTATAGTCCCTGGGCACAGTCTTAGCCTTCCCCCTCAATATCATCTATATTGTGAAGATAAGGATGCTAAAATCAGCAATCTAATAACAATCACTTCAAATGCAGAACTGCTAAATAGCATGCAAAAAGTCAAGAAAATATCAATGCTCAGGAAAACTCAGTGATGATAATAGCAGGGTAAGGTTAAGTAGACTTACAATGACAGATGGTTGTTAAAGGCATTATGAGATAAGTAAACAGATACACGAACCTAACAGCCAGCCATTGTCGATCCACAAAGAGATGAACTTTGTCGATTCTGACGTTATTGGCATAGTGTAGTCGCTTAGGCAAATCAGGAGTCAAATAGGGTTTGAAGTGCTGATCGGGTTTTCGGCACTGAAAAGCAAGTAAGTATTACTTTATGACACATAAGATATGCAAATTAATTTTAAAAGTTCATCTTCTACATCAATTTATGAAGCACCTTTTAAAAGTAAGGGGATTTCAGCTTTAATACAATAGGAATATTAAACCTATTATCAATGTAGTCAGATTCCCTGGTTACTAGTTTTATCGTTGCAATGATAATCAGGTTGCAATTAAAAATCTGATTTAACACAGGAGGCAGAGGTTGCAGTGAGCCAAGATCACGCCATTGCATTCCAGCCTGGGCCATAGAGTGAGACTCTCTCAAAAAAATAAAAATTCTGATTTAAATTATGAGTTAATGTTTTCAGTTTTTATTCCTGGTGGGGGGGGGTGTGTGTGTATAACCATATATTATATATGATATATAACCGTATATATTATATATAACTATATAGCATATATATCACATATCATATATACATATCACCACATATAATATATATGACTATATATTATAAAATATATTATATATGATATATGGTTATATATTATATATTTCATGTATAATGTATAATATGTAACTATATATCATATATAATGTATTATAACTATATCATATATCACATATCATCTATACATATAATCATATATAATATATAATATATGACTATATATTATAAAATATATGCGCCAGGCGCGGTGGCTCAAGCCTGTAATCCCAGCACTTTGGGAGGCCGAGACGGGTGGATCACGAGGTCAGGAGATCGAGACCATCCTGGCTAACACGGTGAAACCCTGTCTCTACTAAAAAATACAAAAAACTACCCGGGCGAGGTGGCGAGTGCCTGTAGTCCCAGCTACTCAGGAGGCTGAGGCAGGAGAATGGCGTGAACCTGGGAGGCAGAGCTTGCAGTGAGCTGAGATCCGGCCACTGCAGTCCAGCCTGGGCAACAGAGCAAGACTCCGTCTCAAAAAAATAAATAAATAAAATAAAATAAAATATGTGATATATGATATATGGTTATATATCATGTATTATATAATATAGTTTATATTATATAT
>NW_016814959.1:169629-174126 GCF_001698545.2 Rhinopithecus bieti | reverse complement strand
TATATGTTATATATTATATATAATATAAACTATATTATATAATACATGATATATAACCATATATCATATATCACATATAACATATATAATATATATTAAACCACTATAAATTACCCTCTTTTTTAACAGAAATGGACAGACATCTAGATTTAGAGAGACAATGACAACTTTTGAGTCTAAATTATGTATAAAAATATATACCATATTAGTAGATATGAGTAAAAAAATTTTAAGTAGTTTTAAATTACTTTAAAATGAAATTTTTCCTATTTCCTCATCTCATGTATTTCAAATCACAATATATCATATATATCAACAAGTGTGTCACTTTTAATTTATTTTTAATTTAAAAAATTGAAAAGTAGTTAACTGCACAAAAAAGTACTTTCCAACAGACTCAATCTATCTTTTAAATAACCTACATTTGCTTAGTTTTCCAATCAAGTCAATGGCTTTTGAAACCTATTATAGTCTCTCTATTTGTAAAAAAATTGTGGGTTCCTTACAAATTGGAGTAAAATTTTGTTTCTTTAATAATTATGACTGTATGGCATATTTTAAAATTGTAGAAATGCAGATCACATTGGTATCTATTTATGTAAAAGAAAAACGAGGTAATGAGAAATAGAACTACAAAGGAACTTTCTCTCCCTCATGACCATTTTGAGAAACAAGAAGAAAACCATAAACAAAGAAAATGAAATTTTCCTATTTCCTCATTTTCTTATTTATTTTAAGCCACAATATGTCATATACATTAACAAGTGTGTCACTACTATCTCAGGGACAATTTAGATAAGAAAAATAAGAGAAACTATGAAGCACATAATTTACACAAACAAAATTTAAACAAAATACAGACAGTGGAAGAGCAAAGAGAGTTTATAGAATGAAAGAGGAAAAACAAAAGTATATATTGCAAACATATTTTGCCAGTTTTCTTGCCTATTTTGGTATATTTTCCAGGTTTCTTATGCTTCTACTGTTTTATTTATCATTACTTCTTTCTTAAGCCAATATTTTTGTAACTTGCAGGCAGGCACAAGCTGGCAGCTGCTGAGTATGCAGCTTCCCCCAAGATGCAAGGGACTAACTATAAATTGTCCCTGTGTGTAATCCGTCACACTTTCCTGGCGTTTGTATAGCCAGAGTAAATCCAGAGAAAACCGAAGGCACACTGCCTACCTGCGAAGAAGTACCAGTGATTCTTTGCATTTGAGAATTTGGAATGAAGTCTCCAGAGTTGAGATACAATTTTTGACTTTTTTCTTCTTTCTCTCTCTCTCTCTCTTTCTTTTTTGACTGAGTCTTGCACTATCACCCAGGCTGGAGTGCAGTGGTGTGATCTTGGCTCACTGCAACCTCCGCCTCCTGGGTTCAAGCAATTCTCCCGCCTCAGCCTCCAGAGTAGCTGGGATTACAGGCATCCACCACCATGCCCGGCTAATTTTTGTATTTTTAGAAGAGAAGGCATTTCAACATGTTGGCCAGGCTAGTCTTGAACTCCTGACCTCAAGTGATCCACCCACCTCGGTCTCCCAAAGTGCTGGGATTACAGGAATGAGCCACCATGCCCGGCCCAGTTTTTGACATTTTATCTCAGAATAAATGGTAGTGATGTCTCTCATGTAGTCAGAGTGCTGTAGAACTTAAAAAGTTGCCACTTCATGCTTGGTTATGTCTGTCCAAAATAAACTCAATATAGGTCCACAGAACAGCACTGCTGGGAATACTGTGCTACCACATGAAATACTTTCCTGGGAAGGATGGACTATGTGAAATGGTAGTTCATTTCTTTGGGGCTGTGTAACTCCAGGCCCAGTTCATATCTGTGATGCCATGCAATGGATTTCCAAAGCCTGCAATACTCAATCCCCTTGCACGACTGGGATTATTAGAGATTTACCCTTCCTCACCAACAGAGCTTCAGTTATGGGGATCATGAGGTGATGAAACAGAAATAAAACCATATGTGGATTTAGAGAGTGCACATGTTGAAACTTCTGAACTACGCATCCACTCAGCATGAACACATTGCATGTATACACTTCACCAGAAGAGGGGGCAAGAATGTCTACAGTTTTTACTCAAGCTCAGCATACTGGAAGGTGTTGAGAGAAAAACAGAGTGATCATCACTGTAAAGAATTTCTGCTCTAAAGGCCATTCTACTTGAAACTTGCAGTGGGTCCCAGATTATATTAACCACTCTTTGCTCACTGTTTATTTTCAGTCCTTCGCACTCCATCCTCAAGAGATTTTACTCTACAGGCATACCTTGGAGATATTTTGAACTCAGTTCCAGACCACCACAATAAATCAAGTTGTATGAATTGGTTTTCCAGTGCACATAAAAGTCATGTTTACACTATACTGTAATCTTTTCAGTGTGCAACAGCACTATGTCTAAAAAGTACATACCTGAATTTTAAATTTCTTAATTGCTAAAAATGCCAATGATCTTCTGAGCCTTCAGTGAGTTGTCATCTGTTTGCTGGTAGAGGGCCTTTCTTCAATGTTGATGGCTGCTGACTGATAAAAATGGTGGTTGCTGAAGGCTGGGGTGGCTGTGGTAATTTCTTAAAATGAGACAAAAATGAAGTTGGCTGCATCAGTGGACTCTGCCTTTCACAAAGTATTTCTCTGTAACATCCGAAACTGTTTTATAGCATTTTAACCACAGTAGAGCTTCTTTCAAAATTAGAGTCAATACTCTCAAGTCCTCTCAAAGCTGCTGCTTTATCCACTAAGTTTATGGAATATTTTAAATCCTTTGTTGTCTTTTCAACAATGTTTATGACATCTTCACAGGGTTGGATTCCATCTCAAGAAACCACTTTCTTTACTCACCCATAAGAAGCAGCTCTTCATCTGTTCAAGTTTTCTCATGAGATTATAGCAATTCAGTCACAGCTACAGCTACAGGCTCCACTTCTAATCTTCTAATTCTAGTTCTCTTGTTTTTTTTTTTTTTTTTTTTTTTTTTTGAGACGAGTCTGGCTCTGTAGCCCAGGCTGGAGTGCAGTGGCGCGATCTCGGCTCACTGCAAGCTCCGCCTCCCGGGTTCATGCCATTCTCCTGCCTCAGCCTCCCGAGTAGCTGGGACTACAGACGCCCACCACTGCGCCCAGCCAATTTTTTGTATCTTTAGTAGAGATGGGGTTTCACCATGTTAGCCAGGATGGTCTCGATCTTCTGTCCTCGTGATCTGCCCGCCTTGGCCTCCCAAAGTGCAGGGATTACAGGTGTGAGCCACCACACCTGGCCTCTCTTGCTATTTTTACCACGACTGTAGTTACTTCCTCTGCTGAAGTCATGAACCCCTCAAAGTTATCCAGGAGGGTTGAAATCAACTTCTTCCAAACTCCTGTGAATGCCAGTATTTTGACCTCCCACAAATCACAAATGTTTTTAATGGTATCTAGAATGGTGAATCATTTCCAGAAGGTTTTCACTTTATAATACTTTGCTCAGATCAATCAGAGGTATTATTTATGACAATAGTCTTATGAAATGTATTTCTTAAAGAATAAGACTTGAAAGTTAACATTGCTCCTCGATCCATGGCCTGCAGAATAAATTTTGTGTTAGCAGACATGAAAATATCCATCTCCTTGTACATCTCTATCAGAGCTCTTGAGTGACCAGGTACATTCTCAGTAAGCAGCAATCTTTAGAAAGGAATCTTTTTTTCTGAACAGAAAATCTCAACAGTGAGTTTAAAATATTCAGGAAACGGATGCTATAAACAGGTGAGCTGTCATGCAGGCTTTATTCTTCCATTTACAGAGCACAGGTAGATTGAGCATAATTCATAAGGGTCCTAGGATTTTCAGAATGAGCATTGGCTCAACTTCAAGTCACCGGCTGCATTAGCCCCTAATAAAAGAGTCAGCCTGTCCTTTTAAGTTTTGAAGTCAAGCAATGACTTCTCTTCTCTAGCTATGAAAGTCCTAGATGGCATCTTCTTCCAATGGAAGGCTGTTTCCTCTACATTGAAAAAGCAGCAGAAACCTCTGCAGATACAAACGACCCTGTCTGACAGCTTTGAAGAGAGCAGTGGATCTCCCAACACGGAGGTTGAGATCTGAGAATGGACAGACTGCCTGCTCAAGTGGATCCCTGACCCCTGAGTAGCCTAACTGGGAGACATCCACCACTAGGTGCAGACCGACACCCCACACCTCACATGGCAGGGCACACCACTGAGAAGAAGCTTCCAAAGCAAGAATCAGACAGGTACACTTGCTGTTCAGCAATATTCTATCTTCTGCAGCCTCTGCTGCTGATACCCAGGCAAACAGGGTCTGGAGTGGACCTCAAGCAATCTCCAACAGACCTACAGCTGAGGGTCCTGACTGTTAGAAGGAAAACTAACAAACAGGAAGGACACCCACACCAAAACCCCATCAGTACATCACTATCATCAAAGACCAAAGGCAGATAAAACCACAAAGATGGGGAAAAAGCAGGGCAGAAAAGCTGGAAATTCAAAAAA
>NW_016814959.1:143994-165449 GCF_001698545.2 Rhinopithecus bieti | reverse complement strand
AAGGATCTAGAACTAGAAGTACCATATGACCCAGCCATCCCATTACTGGGTATATACCCAAAGGATTATAAATCATGTTGCTATAAAGACACATGCACACGTATGTTCATTGCGGCACTATTCACAATAGCAAAGACTTGGAATCAACCCAAATGTCCATCAGTGACAGACTGGATTAAGAAAATGTGCCACATATACACCATGGAATACTATGCAGCCATAAAAAAGGATGAGTTTGTGTCCTTTGTAGGGACATGGATGCAGCTGGAAGCCATCATTCTCAGCAAACTATCACAAGAACAGAAAACTAAACACTGCATGTTCTCACTCATAGGTGGGAACTGAACAATGAGATCACTTGGACTCGGGAAGGGGAACATCACACACTAGGGCCTATTATGGGGAGGGGGGAGGGGGAGGGATTGCACTGGGAGTTATACCTGATGTAAATGACGAGTTGATGGGTGCTGATGAGTTGATAGGTGCAGCACACCAACATGGCACAAGTATACATATGTAACAAATCTGCATGTTGTGCACTTGTACCCTAGAACTTAAAGTATAATAATAAAAAAAAGAAAAAAAAAAGAAAATATGTTGCTTAGTGTGGCCATTTTCATCAATGGTCTTAGCTAGATCTTCTGGATAAGTTGCTGCAGCTTCTATGTCATCACAAATACTTGCTGCTTCACCTTGCACTTTTCTGTTATGAAGAAGGCTTTTTTTTTTTTTTTCCTTTTAGATACAGTCTCACTCTGTTGACCAGGTTAGAGTGCAGTGGCGTGATCTCAGCTCCTTGCAACCTCCGCCTTCCAGGTTCAAGCAATTCTCCTGCCTCAGCCTCCCAAGTAGTTGGGATAACAGGTGCCCACCACCATGCCTGGCTAATTTTTTTTGTGTATTTTTAGTAGAGATGGGGTTTCACCATGTTGGCTAGGCTGGTTCCAAACTCCTGACCTCAAGTGGTCCAGCCTCCTCAGCCTCCCAAAGTACGAGGATTACAGGTATGAGTCACCTCACCTGGCCAGAAGGTTTCTTCCTTTAAACCTCACTAACAAACCTCTGCTAGCTTTAAACTTTTCTTCTGCAACTTCCTCACGCATCTCAGCTTTCATAAAGTTGAAGAGAGTTAGTGTTCTGCTCTGAATTAGGTTTTGCCTTAAAAGACTGTTGTGGCTGGTTGATTTTCTTTCCAGCCACCAAAACTTTCTCCATGTCAGCAATGAGGCTGTTTCGCTTTGTTATTGTTTATGTATTCACTAGAATAGCACTTGTCATTTCCTTCAAGAACTTTTCCTTTGTTTTGACAATTTGGCTAATTGTCTGGTGCAACAGGCTTAGCTTTTGGCCTATCTTAACTTTCAATATGCCTTCGTCATTAAGCTTAATCATTTCTAGCTTTTGATTTAAAATGAGAAATGTATAACTATTCCTTTTACTTTAACATTTAGAAGCCATTGTAGTGTTACTAATTGGCCTAATTTCAATATCGTTATGCCTCAGGGAATAGAGTCCAGAGGAGAGGAGAGGGACGGGAAGGGAAAGAGCCAGTTTGTGGAGCAATCAGCACTCACGTAACATTTGTCTGTTAAGTTTGCCATCTTCTGTGGGTAGGATTCAGGGTGTCCCAAAACAATTACAATAGTAACATCAAAGATAACTGATCACACATCACCAGAGCATATATAATAATAATGAAAAATTTGAAGTTCTGTGAGAATTAACAAAAGGTGAGACAGAGACACGAAGTGGGCACATGCTGTTGAAAAAATGGCACTGGATAGACGTGCTCAATGCAGAGTTGCCACGAAACCTTCAATTGGTAAAAAATGCAACATCTGCAAAGCACAATGCAGTGAAGCACAATAAACCAAGGTAAGCCTGTAGCTGCATACCCCCTGTACTCAAATAGTTATAGTCGCATTGCAAACAATAGTGAACTCATGAATTTCATGTAGCAGATGTATATTTGTGAATATATTTTAAATATTTAACTATAAAAACTATTCCATCATGGTTTTGGTTTGCATTTTTCTGAAAATTAATGAAGCTGAGTATTTTTTCACATGTTTGCTGGCTACTTGCATGTCTTCTTTTAAGAAGTGTCTCTTCATTTCTTTTGCCCGCTTTTTAATGGGGTTATTTGTTTTTTGCTTGTTGATTTGTTTAAATTCCCTATAGATTCTGGATATTAGGCCCTTCTTGGATGTGTAGTTTGTGAATATCTTCTCCCATTCTGTAGGCTGTTTGCTCTGTTGATAGTTTCTTTGGCTATGCAGAAGCTCTTAGTTTAATTAGGTCTCACCTGTCTATTTTTTGTTTTGCTGTAATTGCTTTTGGGGACTTAGCCAAAAATTATTTGCCAAGACCCAGGTCAAGAAGGGTATTTCCTAGGTTGCCTTCCAGGATTTTTATAGTTTGAGGTCTTACATTTAAATGTTTAATCCATTTTGAGTTAATTTTTATATATGGCAAAAGGTAGGGGTCTGGTTTCAGCATCCACATGGCTGGCTAGTTATCCCAGCACCGCTTATTGAGTCCTTTCCCAGTTGCTTGTTTTTGTCAGCAAATCACAACCACAATGAGATACCATCTCACACTAGTCAGAATGGCCACCCCTCAAAAGTCAAAAAACAATAGATGGTATGGTGAGGCTTCAGAGAAAAGGAACACTTATATACTGTTGGTGGAAGAGTAAATTAGGCCAGCCACTGTGGAAAGCAGTCTAGAGATTTCTCAAAGAACTTAAAACAGAGATATGATTCTACCCAGCGATTCCATTACTGTGTATATACCCCTCTGCCAAAATAAACCATTCTATCAAAAACACACATACACTCATATGTGTATTGCTATATTATTCATAATAGCAAAGACATGGAATCAACTCAGGTGCTCAACAATAGTAGATTAGATAAAGAAAATGTGGTACATATACACCATAGAATACTATGCAGCCATAAAAAAGAATGAAATCATGTTCTTTGCAGCACCATGAATGGAGCTGGAGGCCGTAATCCTAAGCAAATTAACACAGGAACAGAAAACCAAATACTGCATGTTCTCACTTATAAGTGAGAGCTAAACATTGAACACACATTAACATAAGCAGGGGAACAACAGACACTGTGGGCTACTAGAGGGAAGAGGAGGTGTGTGCATTAAAAAACTACTTATTGGGTACAATGCTCACTACTAGGACGATAGACTCCATATTAGAAACCTCAGACTCACACAATATTCCCATTTAACAAATCTGCACATGTACCCTCTGTATCTAACATGAAAGTTGAATTTTTTTTTAAAAAAAGTGAATAAAAGCAAACATTGTAAAGGTAAAATAAATATAAATAAATAAATAACAAAACTATTACAGAAGACCATTCCAGGTCTCTCCAGGAGTAGTGAATTGTACTTTCAAAAATATTGCTTTAAGATATCTGGAAGTTTCTCTACTTATTTATTTACAATTTGGGATGTGGGAACCAATCAAAAGCAGTTGCAATTATAGTAGTGAGTAAAGAGATTATCTTTTTGACTTGTAAAAAAAAAAGATCTGTAAGGGGTGTAATTCACTATCCTCTTATATTAGTCACACAAAAAATGAGAAAGACGATGCTACCTGAAGCTAACGGCACCCTTTTGAATGGGACATCAGCCCTTTCAATATAAGCTAGGATTTAGTGCTACTATTATTGCAAACTAATTTCTTTGGATGTGTCTGCTCCAAAATGAAAACAACTAAGATAAAAGCAACTCATACGCATATAAAATAATGTTGATGGAAGGTTTAAAAAATAAATTCCAAGTAGCTTAGACTTAGAAATATAAAATATGAATTTCTCAAAAACCCAGATTAAGGTCATAGCGTTAACTTAAATATATGTATTAAGAATATTGTATACTTACACTGAGGTTTCTAACAATTTCTTCAGAATTAACTGTTTCAAAAGAAAAAGAAATAAATGACATTACAATTGATAACAAACAAATGCAAAGAACGTGAACCACTCAGATGAATTTGATACATTCACTTATTAGTAACTATGATCTGATAAAATTAAATTAAAAATTATTTCAAGCAAAGAATTATTTTAGCATTTAGAACACAGTAGGATATAGTTCAACTTAACAATATTAGATATTACCATAGACTTTATAGAATGTACTTAAGCATGGGAATTGCCCACTTGTTTCTGTGTGGTCTTCTCAAGAAGTCAGTAGGGGGTCTGATAATCCCAACTTCCTCTCAGAATTAGAGAACCACGGTTATTCATTTTTAGTTTTACCCTTTTTTTTCATATAGGTGTCCTCATACTTACAACTAAAAAAGTCATGAGGTACATTAAGAGATCTGATGCGGGGGGCAGGCCCTTCGTACATGTAGAAATTTATTCTGGGAAAATAATCCGTCATGTATTCCATCTTGTCACAATAAGTCTGGTCCATTCCTGAATCAAAAAATAATCACAATAATCCACTGAACATATATAAATGACAACAGTTGATCTCCGTCATGTCAAATAGAAGACATTTTATGTTACAGATCTCAAACCAAGTTTCACTGAGAAGTTACACAATTCACTGTATTACTTTACTCTGGCAGAAAATTGTGGCAGTGGGGAAGGGTCATGTTTGAGGGAAGCACAGATGGGTATTATAAACAGATCATTTGTTCAACGTATAATAGATTAATGGAAGTAATTCTTACTTTTAAAAGTATATTATTTAGGCTGTGGCTCACACCTGTAATCCTAACACTTTGGGAGGCCGAGGTGGGTGGCTCACTTGAGGCCAGGAGTTCGAGACCAGCCTAGCCAACATGATAAACCCAATCTCTACCAAAAAATACAAAAATTAGCCAGACATGGTGGCGTGGTGGCGTGCACCTATAGTCCCATCTACTCAGGAGGCTAAGTCATGAGAATCATTTGAATCTCAAAGGTGGCTGTTGTAGTGAGCCGAGATCATGCCACTTGCATTCTAGCCTAAGTGACAGAACAAGACTCTATCTCAAAAAAAAGTATAAAGTAATTTAAATTTATATAAAGAGTATGTGCTATAAAAAGATCTGGTAGTTAACTTTTTTTATTTGAAGATTTTTCAGACTGCATATAATTTTTTTTTTTTTGAGATAGTCTTGCTGTGTTGCCCAGGCTATAGTGCAGTGGTATATATACCACTGCACTATATATATAGTAGTATATATAGTGCAGTGGTATATGCAGCCTCACTGCAGCCTCCACTTCCTGGGTTCAAGTGATTCTCCTGTCTCAGCCTCCCGAGTAGCTGGGACTACAGGTGTGTGCCACCGCACCCAGCTAATTTTGTATTTTTAGTAGAGACGGGGTTTCACCATATTGGCCAGGATGGTCTCAAACTCCTGACCTCAGGTGATCCGCCAGCCTCGGCCTCCCAAAGTAAGGGGATTACAGGCCTGAGCCATGGTGTCTGGCTTGCATATAAATTATTATTTTAATTAATTTCTTACAAAATTACACAAAAAGTTTCTCTTTAATTTTAAAACCATAGGGCAAAGCGTTAGGGAACAACCTTAGAAATTTTAAAAATACATTACTATGCTTCCCATTATCTGGATGCTCTAAAATATGAACAAAAGTTCTACAGACACACTCTTTTTCCTCCTCATGCCCCATGGCTGGTCCCTTTACAGATATTGGGTCTTGACTTTAAATATCCTCCTCAAGAAGTCACTTTGAACACCCTAGCTAGGAAGGATCTACTCTATATCTAGGAAAGTACCTAGCATTGACTAGGCACTTAAAAAATATCTGTAGAGGCCGGGCGCAGTGGCTCACGCCTGTAATCCCAACACTTTGGGAGGCCGAGGTGGGTGGATCACGAGGTCAGGAGATCAAGACCATCCTGGCTAATATGGTAAAACCCCGTCTCTACTAAAAATACAAAAAATTAGCCAGGTATGGTGGCAGGCGCCTGTAGTCCCAGCTACTCGGGAGGCTGAGGCAGGAAAATGGCGTGAACCCGGGAGGCGGAGCTCGCAGTGAGCCAAGATCGTCCCACTGCACTCCAGCCTGGGCGACAGAGCCAGATGCCATCTCAAAAAAAAAAAAAAAATTCTGTAGAATGAGTGCATATGTACTTCAAAACTGTTTGAATGCATTTTGCATGAGGTGGGAGAGGGTGTCCCCACTGTTTCACTTCCTTTAACATTCAGGTTAATCAAAATCAAGAGTTAACCTCAAGTAGAGAAATGTGAGGTGACAGTAACTTTAAAGATGAAAAGCTATGAATAAACACACATCTATTTACATAACTAAAAAAAATACACACGGTGTGGCAAAACTTGCCAGTTACAGTAAACTGCAGCCAATCTACATGAATGAACCATGGCTGGAATGAAGGCCCCAAAGCACTCTTTAGATTGAATAAAAACCGAACCACATCCCTGTTAAATATCATTAACTCCACTTTTACAAAACATAGTGTCTATGGGTAGGTTTTCAGGACTATTAGAATAATTAAACTAGAAAATTTAATGTAGTCCTCTTTTCATCACAATCTACCACAATTCATTCCTTGCTTCTTCAAGAGACTTTAGGTCTAGAAGTAGAGATTTTAAAATATCACTGTTATCTGTGTATGATTCCTGAAGTGATAAATTATAATCAATAATAAAATAAGAATGTTTTTAAAAGCATACCATGGTCAGCCAGAAGGATGATATTGACACAGTTGTGCAAATTCCTCTGCTTCAGGCCTTCCATCAACATCCCAAAAGCACGATCTACTACCTGTAAGGCTTTAATTACCTAAAAATAATTTGGAGTTAAGATTGTCATAATGAATTGTTTTAGTTAGCCAAACCGTTATCTAATCAAGTAAAAATTAAACACATCTCAGTCTCTGAAATTGCTGGTTTTGAAACAGAACATCAGAGCCCAGCACTAGCACCCATGCTACCATATTTATCAAATACCAATTCCCTAAATTTCTATAAACAAAAATCCAAACCATGCTTCCTACAAAGGAAGATAGACTGCTGGCCAACAAATACGTGAAACCATGCTGAATGTCAACAAACACTATCCAACTGTAACGATTTTCATAGTGATGCTCTAAGTTAGAGAGAAGAGTGGACAGATACTTCCAAGACAGCCTAAAGGTCACACACCTTCCAGAGGGTCATGTGACAATAGGTTTCCAAAGAGTTAAAAACAGCATCTGTAACCCAATAATTCTACTTCTGGGCATTTGTCCTAAGTCAACACTTGGAGTACAAATGGAGACTTGCATACAAACACAGTCATCACATTATTGATTTATAATTTAAATGCAAGGAAAAATAATTTATTTATTTATTTTTAGAGACAGGGTCTTACTCTGTTGCCCAGGCTAGAGTAAAGTGGCACAATCACCGCTCACTGCAGCTTTGATCTTATGGGCTAAAGCAATCCTCCTGTCTCAGCCACCTGAGTAGCTGGCACCACAGGTGGACACCATTATGCCTGGCTAATTCTTTAATTTTTTGTAGAGACTAGCTCTCATTAGGTTTCCCAGGCTAGTCTCAAACTCCTGGGCTCAAGTGATCCTCCTGCCTCGGCCTCTCAAAGTGTTGGAATTACAGGTGTGAGCTAACACGTTTGGCCGCAAGGAAAAATAAATGATGACACATTTTTAAGAAGACTTACTCTATAGTCATGAAAAGATACTTTTAAAGAACAATGGGGCTGGGTGTGGTGGCTCAGGCCTGTAATCCTAACACTTTGGGAGGCTGAGGCGGGTGGATCACCTGAAGTCAGGAGTTCGAGACCAGCCTGCCCAACATGGCGAAACCCCATTTTTACTAAAAATGTAAAAATTAGTTCGGCATGGTGGCAGGCGCCTGTAATTCCAGCTACTCAGGAAGCTGAGGCAGGAGAATCACTTGAACCCCGGGGGGGCGGTGAGCCAAGATTGCAGTACTTCACTCCAGCCTGGGCGAAAGAGCGAAACTCCCTCTCTCCATCCCCCCCCACAAAAAAAAACAATGGCATAGGAAAATAGTCACAAACAACGTTAAGCATTAAAAATGAAAACCAAACTATATACATGTTGCATAATCCTGATTTTGTTTTGAAATATATTTAGTATTTCTTAGTAAACATGCATGCACAGAAAATTAAAAGGAAATATATCAAAGTACTATTGACAGTGGTTGTCTCTAAACAGTAGAATTAGAGTTCATTTTTATTTTATTGTTTATACTCACTGCTTTGTGTTTTTAAATTTTCTACACTTTATGAATATAATTTATGGAACTGACATAAAGTTTAAGTAAATTTCACTGATGTAAATTTTCTGTGTGTGTGTGTGTGTGTGTGTGTTTCCCAGAGAATAAGAAAGCATAATAGCAATGGACTGGGGAAAGAAATGTTTTATCTCTCAGAGTACTGTTATAACAACGATTGCCTCTTTTTTTCTTTTTTTGAGAAAGAATTTTACAAGCCTGATAGAGTTAAGATCTTTAGTGCATTGTCTCTTGAAATCCTCACAGCAAATATTCATGGATGGAGCTACTGGAATGGTCAGTTGTAAAGGTCAGGAAACTTGAGGTTTAAAGAAGTTAAGTGACATGTTCACAGTCCTTCAGTTAATAAGGGACAGTGCAGGACTTGAACACAAGCCGCTCTCTACCTACTGCTCAATCCATCATCAACTCCAAGATGCTTTCCTGGCCTTCAGTCTTAGGGTGACCCGCACCTTGCTTTGCCAGCAAGAGTCACTGTTTCCACCTGTTGTCATGACATAACGTCCCCTTTTACATAGTCATCTGACTCACTGCCCCAACCACACTGAGAACCCCTCCTCTTCTGTCCTCTGCCAGCACCCTGGCATCTGGCTGCCACTGGACTCTTTACAGTTTTGAAATCATCTGTGTACCTGTCTGCCTCTCAAGGACAGCATGAGTTCTCGCAGGGAAGGGATCATGCAACCCAACCCATTACATATTTCTTGAACTCAGATTCTGTCACGAAGTACACACTCGATAGAACATGAAATGCCAGTCCCCAACTCTCACCCAGCCAAAGAAAAGAAACAAGAAATTCCTATAATAGGAAACAACTGAGTAGCTTTGTTAAGTTTGAGTGATAAGTTTTCCACTTAGTGAATGGGCCAAAACAAACTAAAATAGCCTTTTTACTGTCAATTTATAAGTCATATTAACTGTGATTAAAGGTATGTGATTAAAACTAACAATAATAATTAAGAAGTCACAAAACCTTCTACTTCCATTCATTTGCCTCTTCTCCTCAAGTTTTAAGTGACATTTGGTCCTAACCCTTCTATTTTCTCACTTTGCTTTCTCCTTAGGCCATCTCCCCTTCCATGCACCATCTATATGCTGCCAATATCCCAGATCTCACCTCCTTTGAGCTTTAAATCCACATTCATTTGCCTTCTGGACATCTCCATTTGGACAACACAGGCACCTCAATTGCAAAACAAGCATCTCCCCAAACTTACCCTCCTTTAGTGGTCTTATTAATATAAATGGGACCACCTCCCAGCACATGATAGAAACTAGGAAATCAATCTTGATCCCCCAGTCCCCTCACCCAACTCACACTAAGTCATGCCAAGTCTTTCTCCTAAATGAATCTCAGTTATATCTTCTTCCATCCACAATGGTTGCCTCTACCTTAGTCCAAGTCACTGTTATCTCTTTTCTGGAATGTTGGGAAAGCTAACCTGTCTCTTCCCACCTGTCTTTTCCTCTTACAAAATAAAAGTGATCTCTAAACACACACAGATCTGGTCCTGTCACCTCCCTTATTACAATGCTTCTCGTTTTACTTTTTCTAGCCTGCAAGGACTTGGTGCCTGACTCCTTCTCTGGGCTTCCTCTTAGCCCTCTTCCCTGTTTCACAATGCTGCAGACATTGGTGGGAGATAATTCTCATAGCTTGTCCAACAGCTCTGGCACAGCAGAGCACAAATAAGGGTGAGTTGCTACTATTATTCTTACCATGATCACGCTGTCTACTTGCTGAGCCATCTAGCCATTTGTTTGTCAGACCATTTGCTCATTTTATGTGTTCCTCCAATGTGCACAGCTCCTTCCTCAATAAGCCCACTTGCAAATTCTGCTTCCTTTTTGTCACTCAAAGGAGAGTCTCCTAACCAGGCCAAATTTGCACCCTACTCTAGACTAGATTGAGACTGCCTAGATAGATCTCTTGGGGGAAACTTGATCTTTTCCTTTGCAGCACTTTTCAAAATTATACTTAGAATGTACTTGGGTTTTAAACTAGACCACTGAATGGGGGGAAAAAAAGGACATGGTGCCTAATCTCAAGTCAGCTCCTGAGGTACAACGAATGAAAATACAGTGTCCCTTCTCAAATGACAAATCATATCAAACATGGCTAACAGTTAAAATAGAAAAGAACGGCTGGACGAGGTGATTCATGCCTGTAATCCTAGCACTTTGGGAGGCCGAGGCAGGTGGATTACCTGAGGTCAGGAGTTCAAGACCATCCTGGCCAACATGGTGAAACCCCGTCTCTACTAAAAATACAAAAATTAGCCTAGCACAGTGGCGCGTGCCTGTAATCCCAGCTACTCAGGAGGCTGAGACAGGAGAATTGCTTGAACTCAGGACATGGAGGTTGCAGAGAGCCGAGACTGCACCACTGCACTCCAGCCTGGGTGACAGAGCAAGACGCCACCTCAAAAAATAAATAAATAAAAAATAAAATAACATAAAAAGAAGGCATGGTAAATATATTTTAGATAGTTCACGCTTAGAGTAACCTGAAAAGGCATACAATTCTGTGATACAGTCTAGAGCTGTGCAGGAATATAACAGAGGCCCAAGGCTTAAAAGTGGTGAGGCTTGAGCAAGTCTCTATATTATGAATCATTTTGGCCTAATAGGAAGGAAGGAAGGAAAAAAAGCTTTTCTGAGAAATTACAAAGGCATGATGCCAGAACGAATATGCTTGCATTCCAATTGAGGGCAATTGCTCAATGAGTTTCCATGGGGTGGGGAAATGCCATACTCATGGCAGCCTTTGCAACTTTCCATTGTGTCCAAGACAATAGAGGCTTTAGTGGAGTTTAGAAGACAGAATGGCTTGTTTTGCTAAAAGCAATATTTAAGGACTATGTTTGTGTGGTAAAATCATAACAGAATGGCCTAGATAATGAATAAACTTATATTAGAGAGTCCACTTCAATGATAATGGGAGCCTAGAAGGGAAATAACTCTGCCTGAGGTAATAACATGTTAAATCCAATTATAAGGAACTTATAAATGAACTGTGGGAGACTAGACAGCTGGATATACCACAATGGACTTGCAGGTGACTTAGCCTGAAATACACCACACTAGTATGAATCGGTTTGTATAGTATCTAGCCTTAATGTTTTCATTATATGCAACAACAGTGCCACATCTAAGTATTCAATGAGGGTTTTTCAAATGATTCAAGATATAGTTAATAACGCAGTTGTCCTTTCTAGAATTTCAACTATTTTATGGTTAAGAAGGCAGTTGAACCGTGGCATCCCTTTTATACCTTTAACTATTTTGATCTTATGTATGTATCAAATACATTTGTGCTCAGTAGAAGTTAAAGAATACTATTTTGTTTTGCGGGTTAGGGTTAGATGCTTTTACATTGTTTTGTTTTTTTAAAACAAACAAACAAAAAAACTTACTCTGGCACTGACTGGTCCACCTGCATGTCCAGAGGAATCAGGTTCTTCAAAATACATGGTATAAAAACTGGGTCTAAGGGTAAAATTGAAACAGAAATATATTACCAATTTGCAATAAACTTACAGGCTGGATTGGGGGATTTTGTAGATCTCGGGCTTGCCGGCCATTTCCTTTTCTTTCTCTCTAACCTCCTCCTCTTTGTTCAGACCCGGTAGTTCTACTTGGCTCCAGCAAGGATAGGTTTCCTAACAGGAAGTAAATAAGACTTTCCCAGATATAAGTACTGGTACGCCCCTGTTGTGAAATTCTGTTTTGTTCTTGCAGTTAAGACCAGTTTTGGTGTGCCCCAGTCCTTTCTGTTTCCCGGTTTCTGACTTTTTGCTGATTCTTGGTTCTGTTATACTAAGTTCTTTCTTCTAGTGTCTGGTTTCTGATGCACCGTTTACCTGGAGCTCCTGGTTAGCCTTCAATGAGCCTCCATGCTCACTCCAATCTGTGGGCATGGGCTTGATGGAGCACCTCTGGCTCTTGGAGTCAGTCCTTATAACTGAGTGTCAGGCCTGCTCCCAGCTCTGCTCCATTCCATATCTGGCTTTGGTTCTGTGATATTTGCCTCTGCTCTCTGGTGTTAGCGCTATCTCTGTTGTTCAATAATGTCAACCACATTTTCGAAAACAAAAAGTTACCAGCTCTCAGGAATAATTTCCTTTATTTTATTTTTGAGACAGCGTCTCACTGTGTCACCCAGGCTGAAGGGCAGTGGCATGATCATAGCTCACTGCAGCCTCAAACTTCTGAGCTCAAGCGATCATCCCACCACAGCTTCCCAAGTAGTTAGGACTACAACTGTGTACCACCATGATCAGCTAATTTCTTTACTTTTTTTTAGAGACAGGGTTTCACTGTGTTGTTCAGGCTGGTCCGGGACTCCTGGGCTCAAGTGATCCTCCTGCCTCAACCTCCCAAAGTGCAGGGATTACACAAGTGAGACGCCCCTGCCCAGCCAGGAATAATTCATGAAAAGTGCCCATTAAAAGGCAATGCCACATTGTTTCAAAATAGCCAAAATTGTAATTTAAAGTGAAGAAATAACTTCATTTTTTATCCATATATATGCCACTATGCCAGCACTTTTCTGATACTAGACATTACCTTTCAGCTTTGGGCAGGTCCAGCCATTTTAACAATGTAGAAATCCTCTCTTCATATGGGACACTTCTGAAAAAATAGAGTAGAAATAATTCTTTAAAATGAATCAAATCAAGAATAACTCCATTACATTCCTATTCAGAAAAGTGAATATCTTCAGCTATCCATTTTGTGTTCCTATATAATCACAATACTGAAAGGTATTCACTATTATTCAAAGGGATTTCTATTTATAGATACACTTGCAGCACTATAAATGAAATGCAGATTGTTTTATTTCACCCCACCCTTCTCTCCTTCAGTTTCCCCAAATAAAATAAAAGACAATTGATTATGATCCATTAATTCCATTTTTAAAAATTTATGCATATGCATGTATTGAACATCTATTGACAGATACTATTTGTTCATTCAAAACAGAATTTATCAGTGAGTAAACCAAAGATTACATTCTAGTGCAGGAAGACAAGTAACAAACAATTGACCTAATATAAAAATAAAGTATATAGTGTATTAAAAGGTGACAAATGCTGTGGACAAAAAAAAAAAAAACACTACAGCAGAGTAACTGAGATGAAGGTGGTTTGGAATTTTAAATCTTAAGTATAACTGGGGTAAGACAATATTGAGAAGGTAATTTTTCAACAGAGCCAGAAGGCAGTGAAAGACTAGGCATTCAGATCCATGAAGCAAATCATCTCAGGGAGGGTGAACAGCCAGTGCAATGTCCTGCAGCAGAAGCAAGCCTAGTATGTTGAAGTCCACCAAGGAGTTCAGAGTGAGTACCTGAGGGAGTAGCAGAAGAGGAGGTCAGAGAGGTAAGGGGACACCAGAGGTCATACCACATAGGGCCTTGTAAGCTTTTACTCTGAGTGACACAGGGAGCCACTGAAATTTTGGTGCCAAATAATGCTATAATTGGACTTGCATTTTATTTTATTTTATTTATTTGAGATGGAGTCTCCGTCTGTCACTCAGGCTGGACTACACTGCAGGAGTCCCTGATCTCAGCTCACTGCAACCTCTGCCTCCTGGGTTCAAGCTATTCTCCTGCCTCAGCCTCCAGAGTAGCCAGGATTACAGGCAATGTGCCACAATGCCTGGCTAATTTTTGTATTTTTTCTTCTGGTAGAGATGGGGTTTCACCATGTTGGCCAGGCTGGTCTTGAACTCCTGACCTCAAGTGATCAGTCCACCTCAGCCTTCCAAACTGTTGCGATTACAGGCATGAGCCACTGCACCCGGCTGGACTTGCATTTTAAAGGAATCCCTCTGGTGAGTGGGATGAGACTAGATTATAAAGGATAAGAAGCAGAGAGATGAGTAAAGAGGCAACTGCAGCTAATACAGGCAAGAGATGACAGCTCGAACCAGAGTGGTAATGCTAGAGGTAATAAAAAGTTCTCAGGCTACTTAGATTTTTAATTAGAGCCAAAAGCATTTACTGAGAGACTGCTTGAGTGATATAAAGGAAAGGAATCAATGGTGACTCCCAAGATTTTTGGCTTAAACAACTGGATTAATGGAAATGCCACCAAGATTAAGACAAAAACATCCTGATCATTTCTGCCTAACTGGAAGAATATCTGAAAGAGCTTCACTTCCACTACCGGTTGTAAGGCATGTATATGGAAGGAAAGGAGCCATTTTTAGCCACTTCTGATCCGGGCCAAAAGTAGGTGGCGGCTTTTAAACCTTGATACATTGCTGTCAGCCACATCTGTAAGAAGAGAAAATTTAGGATAAGCGAAAGTCAATAATTACTTTGGGTAGAAATGGTGTACCTTACCAGAAACTAAACAAGATTAACAGTTGCAACATGTATTAAAATTGAAATTTTAATCTTTGTAGCAATTAAAAGATATAATTATCTAAGAATCTGCCTCAAAAACCAAAAACGCAGCAAGCTACTAAGAAGCAAGATCATTTCTTTTCAAACTGGTGAAATTGGATGGTTCCTCTCTCCCTTTGAAAGAATTACAACCTGTAATCCCAGCACTTTGGGAGGCCGAGGCAGGTGGATCACAAGGTCAGGAGATCGAGATCATCCTGGCCAACATGGTGAAACCCCATTTCTACTAAAAATACAAAAAAATTAGCTGGGCGTGGTGGTGCGTCCCTGTAGTCCCAGCTACTCAGGAGGCTGAGGCAGGAGAATTGCTTGAATCCAAGAAGCGGAGGTTACAGTAAACTGAGATCACACCACTGCATGCCAGCCTGGTGACAGAGTAATATTCTGTCTAAAAAAAAAAAAAAAAAATTACAAAACAAAATGAGGAAAAACATTAACAGATAATCTTTCTGAGTAACTTCCAGATAGATACATTTATAACCCAACACCCCAGTTTAAACATAGCTACTTGAGTTAACAGCCATAAATGTTTTAAAAATTCAAGTTACAAATAGTGGTAAAACACCTTCCCACCCTCAGCCCTTAGAAACTATATGAGTGACATAGAACTTGCTCCACTGAGCAAGAAGAGTGACCTCCTGCCACACTGAGAAATGGAGGTTACTTCAGTTGGCACGTGTAGAATGCTACATACTGGTTGCCCATGCCACCAGGCTGGATTATTTTGCTCCTCTGAAGAAAGTGAAAAACTCTTGTTGAGATTTACATCATACATATTATTGTCAATGATGCCATGTGATTCCGGATACAAGCCCTAAAATAATAATTTTAAAAAAGATGTAAGATAAAATATTAGTAAAATAGAAATTTAAAATAAAATAGCACACCATCTATTACTCATATCTAGGAAAGGTACTGTATACCTTTCAGTGTAAAACACCTGGACCTGAACTTAAATATCAGAAGATATTGTCATCCCTTGGCTTTCATAGGGCATGGTTCCATGACCTCCCTAGGTACCAAAATCAGAAGATGTTTAAGTCCCTGCTAGAAAATGGCTTGGGATTTGCATATAACCTATGCATACCCTCCTATATATTTTAATCATCTCTAGATTACTTATAATAGCTAATACAATATACATGCTATGTCAATCATTGTTGTATTGTTTAGGGAATAGTGACAAAAAAAGTCTATACATGTTCAGTACAGATGCAATTTTTTTCCAAATATTTCCTTCCTCCCTTCCTCCCTTCCTTCCTTCCTTCCTTCCTTCCTTCCTTCCTTCCTTCCTTCCTTCCTCTTTCTTTTCTTTCTCTCTTTCTTCCACTTTTATTTTAGGTTTGGGGGTACATCTGAAGGTTTGTTACTTAGGTAAACACGTCATGGGGGTTTGTTGTACGTATTATTTCATCACCCAGCTATTAAGCCGGTACTCAATAATTATCTTTTCTGCTCCTCTCCCTCTTCCCATCCTCCCCACTCAAGCAGACCCCAGTGTCTGTTGTTTCCTCTTTGTGTTAATAAGTTCTTATTATTTAGCTCCCAATTATAAGTGAGAACATGTGGTATTTAGTTTGCTAAGGATGATAGTCTCCAGCTCCATTTATGTTCCCACAAAAAACATGAGCTTGCTTTTTTATGGCTGCATAATATTCTGCGGTATATATGTACCACTTTCTTTATCTAGTCTGTCATTGATGGGCATTTAGGTTGATTCCACCCAAATATTTTTAATTCACAGTTAGTAGAATCCAAGGATTCAGAACCCACACATATGGAGGGCCAAGTGTATATATATATATTTTTTCTAGTTCTACCATGTTCATAGCAGCAAATAAGAGACATTAGGCTGACAGCTTGTCCTGATGGTGTTAATGTAACTTTTGTATGCTTAATAACTGTTTAATTAACTGTTAAACTTTCCCATATTAGAATAATGGTTAGCCACTGGTTATATTATCAATAATAGCAAGGAATTTACTAGCTAGAAGCTTTCTATATATCAAATATCCTGGCTAAATTGTATTAAAGGGTGTTACCAGCATTTTAAAGGCAGCCTGCCAAGTCTCTATCCGTCTTCCCTGCCATCCACCCACCTATCCAACCAATAATTTATTTAATCAAATCCCACATATTTATTTAATCATTGCACACATTTTTATTGAATGCCTATAGATTTTAGGGTCTTTATTTTAGAACATTGCTAGGTATATGAATATGTATGCATATATATGTATAAAAATATATAAATAGTAAATTAATTGCATTTATGCATAATCCCTTATTTTATGTATACATATATGTATATATGGTATATATTTATGTATATATGTATCTACAGTCAATTATTATTTTTCATAGTAGTTCTATAAAGTTGTCATGAACACTAAACTAATGATTGCTGAACCATTGCTCCTAGGAAAAATACAGAGTTAGGTTCCTGAGAGCCTCTGATTACAACAGTTTTGTCTTCTGATCAATACATAACCTTGTTTTATGAGTGTTTTTGTTTGAAATCACCTTATTTTTGTATATTGTTGGTTCACTCATGGTATAACTCAGGCCTGAGCAAAGTTTACCTAACACACATATTTCCTCTGTAAGGCAATTCACAGCCTTCTTGCTCTTAGGAACACCAGAAACCACGTCAGCACTATGCAAGGGGACCATTTTAACTAGTGAAATAACTCCCCTAAAAACATGAGCATATAAAAAGTATGACAGTCAATAAACAGTAAGATTGTGAAAATGATACTTGTTTATAGTATGACAGCTAAAACAAGACAGCAGAATGTCTCCTGGTTAGACCTTAGCTAGGAACATGAGCATTGGGCAACTCAACTTTTTGTGCTTCTTTGTGATGGCTGCAAATGACCATAAATGCACTGTACTTATTGATTTGGGGGTTACAAATAAATTTTAGCAAGTAGGCAAACCCACAAATACAGAATCTGCAAGTAATGAGAATACATACATACATTTGTGTGGGGGTTAAAATTTAAATGTCATAGTTACTGTTCCATAGTAATAAAAGATTTAAAACCCAAAGTAATAAAGACAAATATCCTTTGAGGCAGCGGATGCCTTAAATGTGTTCTAAATCTACCTGTCTTAAATAATTTAATTTTTATTTGAGTTCATTTTAGTCATTCTACCTACATCTTTTTATACACCAAGGATAATTCACTTGCTTTTATTGCTTTATCTAAAGAGATGTGGACAGTGTGAATTCTTTTATGCAAAAGAAGTTCTATCAAGTTAATTGTAATGAAAAGACTAGGAAAGAACAAAATTTCCCGCATCAAAGTAGTTGGCCCTATATATAGGCTACTGTTCCCAGCAGACCTTCAGATAAACAAAGGGCAATCGGAAGACCAGAGGAAAATGGTATTTCTCACATCAAAGGGTCTGTTTTGGGCTCAGCACAGGTGAATTAACCTAATGCTGGACACATATTCATAGTTCATGCCTCACAGCCCTGGATTGGCCTCATATTGAGCCATTCCTTCCAGCCTGAATTCAGCCATGAACTATTCCCACATGTGCTCGAGAAGGGTAAGTCTCAGAACTCCGCCACTTCCTGCCCAAACATGTCTGTCTTATGTGGTCAGTTCTGGTCTTTGGCCTGTCTTACCACTGGGTCAAGCACTCACCGTGACAATGGTGTAATGATTTGGGAAGGTTTTGGTAGGATACATAGCTCTCATGTATTTTGAATGAATTCCACATGTTTCTGCAACAGAATATGGTGAGAAATTAGGAAGTTGTTTCTTCTTCAGTTTTTTGGATAACTAAAATCTGAACATGAAAGTCTCCCAGAAAATAGAAAAAAAACTAAAAAGTTGATTGAAGATGGAAAGAGGTTGAAATTCTGGTCTCTAAGCTTCCTCCATCCCAGGGAATGTCAGTCTTTTAGGAGAGGAGCGAGCTAAATCAAGGTGTATATATTTTTTTCTGAAAGAGCCAGTGATACACATGTTAGGCTTTGCAAGGCCATATGGTCTTTTTTGCAACACCTCTCCACTCTGCCATTGAGGCCCCAAAGCATCCGTAGACAATAAATAAACAAATGAACATGGTCATGTTCCAATAAAACTTTCTTTATAGACATTGAAATTTGAATTTCAGGAAATTTTTACATGTCACAAAATATTCTTATTTTCTTCCAACCATTTAAAAATGTAAAACAGACTAGGCCCAGTGGCTCATACCTGTAATCCCAGCACTTTGGGAAGCTGAGATGGGCAGATCACTTGAGCTCAAGAGTTTGAGGCCAACCTGAGCAACACAGTGAAACCCCATCTCTCCATAAAAATTAAAAATTAGCTAGGTATGGTGACATGCGCCTGTGTAGTCCTAGCTACTCAGGAGGCTGAGGTGGGAGGATTGTTTGAGCCCAGGAGATGGAGTCTGGAGTGAGCTGTTATCGCACCACTGCACTTCAGCCTGGGTGACAGAGTGAAACTCTGTTTCAAATAAATAAATAAACGAATAGATAATTTTTAAAATAAGTAAAACAATTCTCAGTATATATGGCAGGCCATACACAAACGAGCAGAGTGAACCAGATTTGGCCTATGGGCCACAGCTTGCTGACCCCTGAGCTAAATGTACTCTATATTATACACTGCCAGTTTGTTTGCTTTACATAGCATTGGCATCCAGCTGATAGTTCTTACATGTAAAGTATCTAATATAACAAAAGTCAACACTACTGTCTAGACAAATGAAAAAGGATTTCACTTGTATAACTGCATAAGCCTATGTCATGTAGTACTGTTTACAAATTAAGCTAACTTTACTGCTTCTTACTTTTAGTACAGTTTCCATTAGACCAGGGAAGTTTCCTGTGATCTGTGTTTCACAAAGTATGACAGTAATTTAGCTTCATTGTTCTGTTGTTTTCAATCTGTGCAATAACCCTGTTGAAAGAGGTCAGAACCACTGGGGCATATTGCTATTTCCTCTGCAGCAGTGAAGTACAAGAAATTTTCCACAGCAAAAGTGTGTTGCCTCTGCTTCTAAAATAAAGCTTCACCATTATAGATTCTCTTTAGGTCAAAACAAAACATGAAATCGCTTGTCGTCCAAAAAGTCACAAGCTTTGCTGCTGAACACAATGAGTGTTTTCTCAAACAGGCATGGGTTGGTCTCCTTCCCAGCCTCTGATTCAGTAATTTCCTCCTTCAGAATCTTCTAGGGCCCCATGTCAAGTCCACTATACAGGATTCTCTGATGGGTATTGGAAGGTAGGAGATGAAGGAAAGGGAGTTCAAAAAATCTGCTTTTTTTTTCTTTCTTTCTTTCTTTCTTTGTTGAGATGAAGTCTTTCTCTGTCACCCAGGCTAGAGTGCAGTGGCATGATCTCGGCTCATTGCAACTTCTGCCTCCTGGGTTCAACTCCTGCCTCAGCCTCCCAAGTAGCTGGGACTACAGGTGCCCGCCACCATGCCCAGGTAATTTTTGTATTATTTAGTAGAGATGGAGTTTTGTTATGTTGGCCAGGCTGGTCTCGATCTCCTGGCCTCAGGTGATCCACCTGCCTTACCCTTCCAAAGTGCTGGGATTATAGGCATCAGCCCCTGTGCCTGGCCAAAAATTTACATTTTTAACAAGCACCCCAGGTCATCCTAATGTATTTAAGTTTGAGAACTTCTCCAGACTTAATTTATAAAACATAAGATTAAAATAACCTTTATTTTTCTTATTTAATCAATATCACCAATAAGTTAATTTTGATCTCAATTAGGGAAAGACATTTAATATTGTTAAGAAGTCATATAACAAGAAAATAAAATGAGATCCAGTCCACTTACACAATTAAAATAATTTAAGTGGGAAATAATTCATACAATGAACAGATACATAAAGTCAGTTTCAATATCCTTGAAACATGGGTGGCAAACTCGAATTCTTAAATGGTTAAAGCTAGAGGATAAAATAAAATGTAAACTAAGCTACCAGTATTGTGAAAGCATGGCACCACCCTAGTTGTATGATGTCATAAATAAGATACATCTGCTGACTCTCTATAGACTCAAGCTACCGTTTCGTATCACCTGCCCTTGAACCACAGCTACTGAAGAAAGTCTACAGAAAGCACAGTCTTCTACCATGGTTTCTTCCAAATATGAATCATTTAAGTTATGCTTGAACAGACTACTTCTGGAAAGACACGCAGTAAACCAATGAGCAGTTGCTTTTGCAAAGGAAAAGTAGGAAGACCAGGAAAAAGGTTTTGTTCATTTATTTTTACTTATACCCTCGAATATTGCCTTAAAGTGTTTACGTATGTATTTTACTTCTAAAGAAAATTAAAAAAAAGAATATACTAAACAAAATATCTGAAAATATAAAGGAGATAAGCCTATGCAACTAGGTTTATAGTGACTAGAAACTATAAGAAGCAGCAAAGGTCTAAATGGGTGAGTAGGTAAAGCAACCAAAGAATGCAAGGTAGGCTGGGCGTGGTGCTCATGTCTGTAATCCCAGGATTTTGGGAGGCTGAGGCAGACAGATCACCTGAGGTCAGGAGTTCAAGACCAGCCTGGCCAACATGGTAAAACCCTGGCTCTAATAAAAATATAAAAAGTAGCCCAGTTCAGTGGCTCACGCCTGTAATCCCAGATACGTGGGAGGCCAAAGCAAGAGAATTGCTTGAACCCAAGAAGCAGAGGTTACAGTAAGCTGAGATTGCCCCACTGCACTCCAGCCTGGGCAACAGAGTGAGACTCCATCTCAAAAAAAAAAAAAAAAAGAGGGAGA
>NW_016814959.1:123118-143842 GCF_001698545.2 Rhinopithecus bieti | reverse complement strand
CCCGACTCAAAAAAAAAAAAAAAAAAAAAAATGTAGTCCTTACGAAATTCTTACAGGATTGGCATAATAAAATAGTACTGAGGTATTTGTACAAATGGAAAAGATAGCAAACTGTTCACTAGTATTCACAGATTCACAGGCTGAAAATAGGTGCTTTTATTTTATATGTAATTTAGTAGAATAACCTCTTAGAAAGATGAGCCATAATGTTGGCCTGTGTCATTTCTAGCACTCAAAAAAAAAATATATATATATATAAGGAAGAATAAGCTCTGCAGGGGCTTCATTCAAGTATGCATTCAAGCCCTTGGCACATAAAGAAGAAGGGTCAAAAGAGAGCAAAGAGGAGTGATGTTAGCAAGATAACAGAATAGGAAATCTTAGACGACTCTTCCCACAGCAGGCACTATCATTCAATAGCCACACATAAATCAATTCCCTTTGTGAGAAACCCAGAGACTACTTGACAGGCTCCTGCTTACCAGGCAAGTATAACCCCAGTTACATCGAAACCAGTAGGAAAAGCAGAACCATTTCTTTGACATAATACCCATTCCCAGAATGGTGCTATATGATCAGGAGAGAACTCTCAACTTTTGGTTTCTCCCCAAGGAGGGAAAAAATTGGACCACACATCTAACACTCCAATTTTTCCAGGTGCTGTCTGAAAAACTGGCTTCTATCTCACCTGAGTTAGAAGCGCTGAGGTCCAACATGTATTAGTCCCCTGTGTGCTACAAAGAACAAACAGGAGATTTGAACTAGCACGCGGGCACTCACCACAGCTTCTGCTCTTGGCTCAGCACAGAGAAATCAGACAATAACCCCAACTCCCAGCTCTCCCAGGGGAGGAAGAGTTGCACTAAGTGTCTAATGCCCCAACTTTTGCAGGTACTGCCCAAAGGACTGGCTTTTTCGGTCTTGTCTGTATTGGAGCACTAATGGAACCTAGCATACTCTAGTCACCTGGGGGCCAGTGAGAAAAAACACAGTGGTTTGATGTAGCATATTAGTCACCATAGCCCCTCTCCCTGGTGCAGCACAGAGGAAAAAAAGCAAAAGAAATAAGAAGAAAAAGAAAAGCCCCACAAAACCAAACAAAATCCAGATCCCAACTTATCTCTGGGGAGAGAAAGATTTGGACAAGACATCTAATGATCCAGATTCTCTGGTGACTGCCCAAGGAGCTGGCTTCCTTCCAAGATAAGTTTCACTCATCTTGGAACACCAATGGGACCTAGTGTGCTCTAGACACTTGGGGCCCCTAAGAACAAAAAACAAGGTTGGACTAGCATGAAGGTTTAAGGGGCCTCCAGAATCCCTGATCAGGCCTACTGGTGAGGGTTTCTCCTACACAAGCCCAGTCCATGCAAACTGAGAAAGGTGACTGCTTTGTCCAATGTGCAGATGCCAACACAGAGTAAAGGAAAATGAAGAAATGGGGAAATACGTTCAAAATAAAGGAAGAAGATACATCTTCAGAAATTGACCTGAATAAAGCATAGGTACAATTTTCCTAACAGACATTTCAAAATAACTCATAAAGATGCTCATTGAAGTGATGAGAACAATGCATGAATAAAGTGAAAATTTCCACAAAGAGAGGCAAACTCAGGCCTTTAAAAATTATTCAGGCAAAGGAGCAAAAAGAGAAAAGAATAGAAAGAAGTGATGAAAGATTAAGAGAACTGTGGGACACCAACAAGTGGATTAATATATGCATGATGGGGTTTCCAGAGAAGAAAAAGAGAAAGAACCAGAAAGTTAATAGAAAGAAATAATGGCTGAAAACTCCCAAATCTAGCAAGGAAAATGGGCAACCAGATCCAGGAAGCTTGAAGGATTCTAAATAAGATGAACCTAAAGAAAGCCACACCAAGACATATTATAATCAAATGTCAAAAGTCAAAGACAACAAATTTTGAAAGCAGCAAAATAAAAGCAACTCACAATATACAATAGAAGCCCTATAAAACAATCAGCGGGGTTTTTTTGTTTTGTTTTGTTTTGTTTTTTCAGAACCCTTACAGAACATTAAACACAACACAACACGTTTTTCTCAAGTATGCCTGGAACATTATCCAGGATAGATCACATTAGATCACAGAACAAGTCTTAACATATTTTAAAAATTGCAATCATACCAAGTATTTTCTCCAACTACAATGGAATAACACTGGAAATCTATATCACAAGGAAAACTGAAAAATTTACAAATAATGTAGAAATTATATAACACACTTTTGAACAACCAATGGGTCAAAGAAGAAATCAGGAGAAATTAGAAAATATCTTGAAACAAGATGAGTGAACATGAAAATAGAATGCAGCAAAAGCAGCTCTAAGATGGAAGTTATAGTAATAAATGCCTACATTAAGAAAGCAGAACAATTTCAAATAAACAACTTAATTTTGCACCTCAAGGAACAGAAAAAGGAGGAAACTAAATCCAAGATTAGCAGAAAAAAGAAAACAAGATTAAAGAAGAAATGAAATAGAGAATAGAGAAACAATAGAATAAATCAATGAAACTAAGAGTTGGTTCTTCGAAAAGATGAACAAAATCGACATACTTTTAACTAGACCAAGAAAAAGAGAGAAAACTCAAATAAATAAAATCAGAAAGAGGAGACATTACAATTGATACTGCAAATATAAAAGATTCATAAGAGAATACTATGAATAATTACATGCCAACAAATTGGATAACCTAGTAGAAATGGATAAATTCATAGAAACATACAATGTACCAAGACTGAATCTTAAATAAATAGAAAGTCTGAAGAAATCTATAAACAGTAAGGAGATTAAATAAATAACTAAAATCCTCCCAAGAAAAAGACCAGAACCAAATGGCTTCACTGACAATTTCTCTACCAAAAATTTGAATAACTAATGCCAATTCTTCTCAAACTCTTCCAAAAACTGAAGACAAGAGAATGCTTTCAAATTAATAAGGCTAGCATTACCCTAATATAAAAGCTATACAGTCATCACAATAAAAGATAATTTCAGGTCAATAATCCTGATGAAAATAGATGCAAAAATCTTTAACAAAATACTAGCAAAATACATTCAAGAACACAATGAAAAGATTATACACCATGATCATGTGGGATTTATCCGTGGGGTGCAAGGATGGTTCAACACATGAAAATCAATTAATGTGATATATAGCATTAACAGAATGAGGGATAAAAATTACATGATCATTTCAATAGAAGCAGAGAAAGCATTTGGTAAAATTCAACACCCTTTCATGATAAAAGCTCTCAACAAACTAGGAATACAGTCAGTCATGCATTGCTTAAAGACAGGGATACATGCCTAGAAATGTGTTGTTAGACAGTTCCCTCATTGTGCAAACATAATAGGGTGTACTTAACAAACCTAGATGGTAAAGCCTACTATGCACGTAGCCTATATAGTAAAGTCTATTGTACAAATCTGTACAGCATGTTATCCTACTCAATACTGTAAGCAATTGTAACACAGTGGTATTTGTATATTTAACCCTATTTATCTAAATATAGAAAATGTACAGTAAAAATATGACCACGTGTCATGAATAAGGATTGCAAGACTGGAAGTTGCTCTGAGTAAGTCAGTGAGTGACTGGTGAGTAAATGTGAAAATCTAGGACATTACTATAAACTACTACAGACTTTATAAACACTGTACACTTAGGATACACTAAACTTATAAAAATGTATGTTTTTCAATAATCAATTAACCTTAGCTTACTGTAACTTTTCTGCTTTATGAACTTTTAATTTTTTCAACTTTTTGACTCTTTTGTAATAACACTGAGTTTAAAACACAAACACATTGCACAGTTGTACAAAAATATTTTCTTTCTTTATATCTTTATTCTATAAGCTTTTGTTTTTTAATTTTTTGTTTTACTTTTTAAATGTTTCTGTCAAAAACTAAGACACAAACTCACACGTTAGCCCACACCCACATGGGGTCAAGGTCATCAATATCACTGTCTTTTACCTCCATCTCTTGCCCTACTGAAAGGTCTTCAGGGGCAATAATATGCATAGATAGGTCGTCTTCTATGATAACAGTACCTTCTTCTGAAATACCTACTGAAAAACCTGCCTGAGGCTGTTTTATAGTTAACATTTTTTAATAAGTAGGAGTACACTCTAAAATAATGTACAAAGTATAAGTATAGCATGAGCCGGGCACAGTGGCTCATGCCTATAATCGCAGCACTTTGGAAGGCCAAGGTGGGAGGATCGCCTGAGCCCAGGAGTTTGAGCCAGCCTGGGCAACATAGCAAGACCCCATCTCTTTTTAAAAAAGTATAGTATAGTAAATACATAAAACGGTAACAGTCATTTATTATCATTACCAAATATGATGTAATGTACATAAATGTGTGTACTTTTTTATGACTGGCAGTGCAGTTGGTTTGTCTTCACCAGCATCACCACAAAAATGTGAATAATGCATTGCACTATGACATTAAAATTTCCCTTACATCACTGGGTGATATAATTTTTTTTTTTTTTGAGACAAGAACTCGCTTTGTCACCCAGGTTGGAGTGCAGTGGTGTGATCATAGCTTACTGCAACCTTGAACTCCTAGGCTCAAGGGATCCTTCTGCCTCAGTCTTCTTAGTAGCTGGGACTACTGGCACACCCCATTGCGCTTAGCTAATTTTTTTTTTTTTTGGTAGAGACAAGGTTTCACTTTGTTGCTCAGGCTAATCTTGAACTCCTGGGCTCAAGCAATCCGCCTTCCTTGGCCTTCTGAAGTGCTGGGATTGCAGATATAAGCAACCATGCCCAGCTGGTGATGGGAATTTCTCAACTCCATTATAATTTATGGGACCATCATTATATATGCAGTCTGTTGTTGACTGAAATGTTGTTGGGTGGCACATCGCTGTAGAAAAAATACCTCAACATAATAAAGATTATATGAAAAGTCTATAGCTAACATCCTATTCAATGGTGAAAAACTGCAAGATTTTCCATCTAAGATCAGGAACAAAGCAAGACTGTCCACTCTCCCAGCCTGAGCAATTAGGCAAGAAAAGAAAAGGCATCCAAATAGGAAAGAAAGAAGTAAATCTGTGCCTATTTTCAAAAGAAGTGATATTATCTACTGAAAGCTCTAAATACGTAAAAGCTTTAAATAAATTTTAGAACTAATAAATGCAGTAAAGTTGCAGGATACAAAATCAACATAAAAAATCAGTTGCATTTCTATGTATTAATAATAAACTATTCAATCTCATTTAAAAACATTGAAAACAATAAAATTCTTAGAAATAAATGTAAGAAAATGAAAGACTTGTATATGAAAACTATGAAAAATTGGGAAAAGAAGTTAAGGAAGACATAAACAAATGGAAAGACACCTCATGTTCATGGACTCGAAGACTTAATATTGTTAAAATGTTCGTATTACCCAAAACAATCTATAGATTCAATGCAATCTTTATCAAAACCCCAATGACAGTTTTTACAGAAATAGAAAAAAAATTAAATTCGTAAGACCCCAGATAACCACGACAATCTTGAAAAAGAACAAAGCTGAAAACATCAAAGCTCCTGATTTCAAAATACATTAAAAATCTTCAGTAATTAAAACAGTGTGTTTTTAAAAACAGATGTATAGACCAATGAAAAATAATAGGGAGCCCAGGCTGGGCCCAGTGGCTCACACCTGTAATCCCAGCACTTTGGGAGGCCAAGGCAAGTTTGAGCTCAGGAGTTCAAGACCAGCCTGGACAACATGGCGAAACTACATCTGTACAAAAAATACAAAAATTAGCCAGTCATAGTGGCATGCAGTGCCTGTATTCTCAACTACTTGGGAGGCTGAGGGGATCGCTTAAGCCTGGGAGGCAGAGGTGGCAGTGAGCTGAGATCACACCATCACACTCCAGTCTGGGTGACAGAGTGACACCCTATTTCAGAAAAAAAAAAAAAAAAAAAACGGAATAGAGAGCCCAGAAATAAATCAATAAATCCATGCATATATGGTCAAACAATCTTCAAAAAGGGTGCCAAGAAGAATACACAATGGGAAAGAATAGTTACTTCAACAAATGATATCAGAAACTGGATATCCATATGCGGAGAAAAATGAACTTGAACTCTGATCTTATACCATATACAAAAATCAACTCAAAGTATATTAAAGATTTAAAAGTAAGACCTGAAACCATAAATCTTCTGGAAGGAAGCATAGGGGAAAATCTGCAGGACATTGGTCTTGGCAATGATTTCATGAACATGATGCCAAAAGCACAGGCAACAAAAGCAAAAATATACATGTAAGAGTATATCAAACCAAAAAGTTTCTGCACAGCAAAGGAAACAATCAATAAAATAAAAAAGCAACATATGAAATGGGGGAAAACACTTTCAAACCATATATCTGATAAGAAGTTAAGTTCCAAAATATATAAGGAACTTCTACAACTTGATAGCAAAAAATCCAATAGTCTCATTAAAAAATGGGCTAATGACCTAAATAGATATTTCTTCAAAGAGGAAAGACATTGTTCATCTCTAAAGACATACAAATATCCAATAGGTGTATGAAAGATGCTCAATGTCACTAATCATCAGAAAAATGCATATCAAACCAAAATGAGGCTGGGCACAGTGGCTCACACCTGCAATCCCAGCACTTTGGGAGACCGAGAGGGGAGGATCACTTGAGCCCATGAGTTTGAGGCCAGCCTGGGCAACATAGCAAGACCTCATCTCTAACATAATAATAATAATTAAAAATAAAAATTAAAAAATGAGATATCATATCACTTCTGTTAGGATATCTAGTATCAAAAAAACACACAAAAAAACAGGTGTTGATGAAGATATGCAGAAATTGGAACTCTTGTACACTGTTGGTAGAAAGGCAAAATGGCATAGTTGCTATGGAAAACGGTATGGAGGTTTCTCAAAAACTTAAAAATATAATTATATGATCCAGCAATTCCACTTTTGAGTGTTTATCCAAAAGGGTTGAAATCAGGATCTCAAAGAGATTAGCAATCCCATGTTCACTGCAGCACTACTCATAAGAGCCAAGATGTGGTAACAATCCATTTCTCTTTCAAAAGATAAATAGATCTTTAAGGTGGCATATACACACAATGGAATATTATTTGGCCTTAATAAAAGAGGAAAATCTTGCAGCATGTGACAACATGGACGAACCTTGAAGATATGCTAAGTGAAATAAGCTAGTCACAGGAACACTAACACTGTATGATTCCACTTACATGAGGTTATCTAAAATAGTCAAAATCATAGAAGCAAAGAATAGGATGGTAGATTCCAGGGGCTGGGTAAGGGGGAAATGTGGAATCGTTAATCAATGGATATGAAATTTCAGTTTTATAAAATAAGTAAATTCTAGGGATCTGCTTTACAACATTGTGCCTATAGATAATAATACTGCATTGTACACTGAGAAATCTGTTAAGAGGATAGATCTCATGTTATGCATTCTTAACAGAATTTAAAAAGCAGACAGCAAATGACATCTGCTGTGGCCAATATAAGAGCTCTGCTGTTCATGAATGCCAAATTTGCAAACTCTAATCTCTGAAACTCTGCATATGTCACCTGCTGGATCTTTGCTGTCTACCTGCTACTTCTAGTCTTATTTGATCCAGTTTCCCATCTAACTTTTCAGGAAGGCTGTCTTCTAAATAGTCCAAATCACCTCTATCCCACTTGACAGTTTCCTGATCTTGGCCCTTCTTTGTCTGCTGCCACCTGTACTAAGACAAGACAATGTTCTTGCCTGACTAAAGTGTGATTCAGAGACCACTTCCTTGTCCACTTAATAGTCACTCATATGACTCACTGCTCTGTGATATTGTTTAGGCTCGGTTTACGCCACCATGATGGCCCAACTCAGGCAGCTTGATGAAACCCTAGAGTTGGGACCCTGGACTCCCTTAACAGCAATGCCTGCTGTCACATACCTTAATTCAAGGCTAACATAATCCGAATCCTATTTAACCACATCTATCCTTTTTCAATTTTCCCTCAAAACAGCCTCAGGATGTCCTGAGAATATGTCCCCCACCTACCACATCTATTCTTAATCGGGCCTCCTAAAAACTAACAGCCCCATTTTGCCTAGGTAGGCCTAGATGATCATAGCTTCACACATTTGAGGATTAAGATGTTGTTTACATGACTAAAATTTTTTTAAATGTTTTAAAATATTTTAAACATCAAAAGCAGAAAGCTCTTAGTGGCTGTATTTCATTGATGTCATTTCTAATTCTCAATGGAATGAGCAAATCAAGGAATTTTACTTTAGAAAAGGTTCAGTTCACCCTGGTTAGTCAAATTCCCTTTTGACACCAGATTTGATATCCAGTTTATCAAGACAAATTTAGATAAGAAAATAGAAACTGAGAAATGTTAGCTAACTTTGTGGGACAAAATACTCAGCAGAAAAGTGACAGGTCCTGGATTTGGAAAACAATCTCTTTGCTAAAGATCTGCCTCAGGGAATGAGGGAGAAGCTGAAAAAATAATGCACCTTGAGTTGTAGGAAGTAGTGGTCTATCTTCCGACAACCATGGCATTTTAGGGCTGCAATTAACAGTAGAAATCATCAGATCTAGTCATTTCATTTTACAAATGAGGAAACTGAGGCCAAGAAAAGTCAATTGACTTACCCAGAGTCAAAGAGCTATTTTAATAATTTGCAGAAAAGAAAACAATAAACCAGTAAAAAATGACACAAAATTTGAGAACTTTGGGGATATAAAACAGGGCCTCAGAGAAGGCAGAAGAAAAGGAGGAATTGCAGGGCAGTGAAAAGTGTGGGCCCTGGAGTTAGTTCTCTGGTTCTAACTATGCCACTTCTTAGCACTGTGTCATTGGGTACTCAACTTCTCTTTAAAAAAAAAATTATTATTAAATAGAGATGAGGTCTCACTATGTTGCCCAGGCTTCTCAAACTCCTGAGTTCAAGAGATGCTCTAGCCTCTGCCTCCCAAAGTGCTAGAGTGACAGGCACTGGCTACCACGTCCAGCCTCAACTTCTCTTTATTACTACTTTTATTAAATTATGTGAAGGCTAAGTGTCCTAACACAGAAGTAAAACATAGTAAAATTGATAATAAAAGAATTATAACAATTACTTAAATCCACCCATCATATACCACATATCAAATAGCTATTTTTTGAAAGCTACCTGTACATTCTCACAGTAATCCTATCAGATTGGAAGTCACCATTTCACAGATGAAGAGACTAGGGCACTAAAAGATGAAGGAAAGTTGTCTGAGACCTCACAGCTAGCAATTAGTAGAGTCAGGTTGTAGGCAGTTTAATTCCAGAACCAGAAATAGATCCTGGACTTGACATCTGCTGAAGTGGTGGGAGGTGCTGGATCTGTCTAGCCCACCCACCTTCAGGATCCGATTCTTGTTATATCCACCTTGCTAAGACCCAGAACCTAGGTCTGACAAACATCCCTTTCAAGGCAGTACACACGAATAGATTTCCACAGAACAGAAATTACATTCAAATACAAAACAAATCAAAATAAACAAACAAAAGGCTGACCATGCTACCAAAATAAAGGTAGGAGAAGCCAGCAAGTGTGAAAATACACTTCCTATTGAAAGTAGATACCACGTGGTAAAGTCAGAGAGGATCTAGGCTAAGACAAAGCCACTAAGGTTTTTTTTTTTTTTTTTTTTTTTTGAGACGGAGTCTCGCTCTGGTCGCCCAAGGCGGAGTGCAGGGCCAGATCTCCAGCCACTCAAGCTCGCCTCCCCGGGTTCACGCCATCCCCTGCCTCAGCCTCCCGAGTACTGGGACTACGGCGCGCCACCTCGCGGCAGTTTTTTTTTTTCTTTTTTTTTTGTTTTTTAGTAGAGACGGGGTATCACCGTGTTAGCCAGGATGGTCCGGATCTCCTGGACCTCGGATCCGCCCGTCTCGGCCTTCCAAAGTGCGGGGATTACAGGCTTGAGCCACCGCGCCCGGCCAAAACCATTAAGGTTAAAAGTCAGAAAGAAAGTTGCATCATCTAGAGATTGAATAACTAGGTGTCTTTATCATTTTCATGCCACTAGTTATAGAAGACTTACTCAGTTTATTGATATTTGGCATTAAAGTATCCCATGTGCTTAAATATTCAGCTCTAAATCCATCCATAGAAAACAAGATAACAGGTGGCAGGTCAAACCTGAAAATGAAAAACAAAATTTGTCAATTATTTTGGATAGTTATATTTACCTCAAAAGCATTGCAATCTTTTTTTTTAGACCTGTGTTTAAGGTAAAATAATTGGGTAACTTTTGGGCCATAGCCAGACACCGTCATTTTTTTTTTTTTTTTTTTTTTTTAAGACACAGTTTCACCGTCACCCAGCCTCCACCTCCTGGGTTCAAGCGATTCTCGTGCCTCAGCCTCCCAAGTAGCTGGGATACAGGTGCACGCTGCCACACCTGGCTAAATTTTAGTAGAGATGGGATTTCACCATGTTGGCCAGGCTGGTCTCCAACTCCTGACCTCAAGTGATCCACCCACCTTGGCCTCCAAAGAGCTGGGATTACAGGCATGAGTCACCGCGCCTGGCGTAAAATTTTACTTCTGTTACACACACACACATTTCACAGATGTATAGTTTGATAAATTTTCATTAACTGAACTCCACTGCGTAGTCATCACCCAGATGAAGAGACAGAATATTATCAGGATGCTTGTGCTTCCTGTGGTCACTACACTCTCCAAACCATACCCTACCAAGGATGATCAGTATCTTGATTTCCAACAGCATAGATTAGCTTTGTTTATTTTTGTACTTACATTTATATGCAAATAAAATCATACAGTATGCATTTTGTTGAGTCTCAATTCTTTTACTCCACATTATATTTGAGATTCTTCCATATTGTTGCAAGTAATTATGGATCATTCATTCATATAGCTGTCTAATATTCCAGTGAATGAATAAACCAGAACTTATTCTACTGTCCACGGGCACTTGAGTACTTTCCAATTTGGAAAGTTATTAGGTTTCCAGACCTAAGAGAACCTGTGGTTTAACTTCATTTACATAAATTCTAAAACAGGAATGTATGATGATAGAAATCACAATAGTGATTGTCTTTGAGAAATAAGCAATGGGAAGGGACATGAGGTATCTTTCTGGGATGGTGGAAATATTCTATATGTTGGAAATATTCTATATTAGTAAGTTACATAGCTTAGTGAATTTCCAAATTGCATTATACTATACAATTAAGATAGGACCATTTCAATGTATATGAACTATAGGATACCTCAATTTAAAAATAAAAATGGAAAACTGGGACTCTTTGAACTGCAGTGTGCAGAAAATTCATGAAGAAATTAAAGTGGCCTAGTGCAATTTGCATGAGAAAATACTTATTTTTTTCATAAAGTCATTAACATAACTCTGATTAAAAATTTTATATTCATAAATATGCCATTAAAATAACTTGGAAGATTAAAGACAGGGTCAACTGTCTGTGGGATCAAGAGTGGAATCCAAAGATCCAGTGCACCCCTTTTTTAATGGCCAGCTTGCCTGTCCAAGCTAACTGGAGAGTGCATTTTACATTCTGCTGATACGAACATTCTTGTAGCTAAAACATCCTTAATTATTTGCTAAAGATAAATTCATAAAGATCACATTTCCTGGTCTTACGACAAACTTTCAAAGGAGACTAAAATATTGCCACAATTCATTCCCAACAGTAGATATTAACTTATACAGTACTTTCATAAACAAGACAGGTAGCTGGGACTTTATATACACAAATCACGATGTACTGATTATTTCATGGAGTAAAAGTTGTATCTTCTTTTCATTTTTATTTCTCTGATTGCTAAAAAACTTGAACATTGCATCCATATTATTTTCATTGCCTGTGATGAAGCTTGAGTAAGAGCTCACTACATGCCAAGAACTGTCATCTCTGATCTATTATTTCACTAGGATCAGGTAGCTTACCCAAGGTGTCCCACCACCAGTAGGGGCAGAGCTAAGCTATTGGCTCACATCTGTCTGATTTAAGAGTCTAAGCTCCTTACTATACTATGATCACTAGCAAAATAGTAAGGCAAACAAGCAAAGAGAATACTAGCATAAATGTCTGGCAAGAGGGTTTTATGTAATGTCTTTAGCCACTATAAAATTTTTACCAGCAAATATTATTCATGGTGAGCAGAATCATCGTTGTCCATTTTCCTTGCAGGGATGGAAGGTATAGGCAGGAATGACTTCAATGGAATAAAGAGAATGAGGGGTTTGTAGGTGATGGTCAGTGTCCTACTGACCACCACCACCACCCCTTTCCTCACCAGGTTCCTTTCTAGTCTTACCTTGCATCAAGGTTGCCAAATCAGTCCTGTAATTTCTCTGGGATGCTGCTCCAGCTCTCAAATCCTCAGGGGGACAGTGATTTGCCAGTTTGGAGAAGAACTAATCATTTGGGCTTAGTCATCTAGGTTTGTTGAGACTCTTTACAAAGACTTTAGTGAAAACCTTCCTGCTCACCTAATGTCTCTCCTCCCAGTTATCAACAGGTGAGGGAGTCTTGGTGCCTCAAACAATTCTTACCCTTATTCAGGCCCTTACCCCTTCTTCTGATGAATCGCACAGCATCACGGGCTCAGCCTATGACTTGAGGGAGCGTTATGCCACAGAGACTCTGGGACCTTGCTGCCTGGGTTTGCTTCCTGTTTCCAGCAACCACTAGCAATGCAGCACTGGGCAAGTGATTTCACAGCTTTTGCCTCCATTTCATTCTTTGTAAAATGAGGATGGAGATAATAGAACCAAAGGGTTTTTATAAGGACTAATATGTAAGATGACTGTTGTGTAATGTACATGCTGGTACATAATAAGAACTATATGAATGTTAGCCAGTATTAGTATGCTTTTCAGAGATGAATTGACAGGGTAATTTGAAATACGAGAAAATGCCATGGACACACCTTAATAGATTCAAGTATCAGGTTCATCCAATAAAACAAGTGACTACAGAAAAATTTCACTAGAAAAATATTAACAATTTCTTGAGTAACTACTATGCACCATGCACCAGAACTAAAATTAACCTACTGCTTGATAACTCGCCAAGCATATTCCCTTGCTTTAGGTCATTTAATTCTCACATGAAATTGTCTGATCCTGGCATTATTATTATTTCAATTTCATAGATGAAGCTCAGAGAAGTGACTAGTGCAAAAGACCCACAGGCAAAATCAGGACTCAAACTTCTCTCATTTTATTCTAATCCTTTGCTCTTCCACCCACAAAGTGGGAAGAGAGCAGCTGAATCTGAGCTACAAACCAAAGTAACATGGAACAAAAACAGGCACATTATCCATACTCCTTTTCAAAATGAAATAACACTATTTAAAAATGCCTCCACTGGGCCAGACACAGCAGCTCATGCCTGTAATCCCAGCACTTTGGGAGGCCAAGATGGCAGGATCAGTTGAGCCCAGAAGTTCGAGATCAGACTGGGCAACGTGGAAAAACACTGTCTCTAGAAAAAATACAAGAATTAGCTGAGAATGGTGGCACATGCTTGTAGTCCCAGCTACTTGGGAGGCTGAGGTGAGGGAATTGTTTGAGCCTGGGAGGTGGCAGCTGCTATGAGTCATGATCATGCCACTGCACTGCAACCTGGGCAACATACTGAGACCCTGTCTTGAAACAAAAAATGCCTCCACTGGCCAGCACAGTAGTTCATGCCTGTTATCATGGCATTTTGGGAAGCCAAGGCAGGAGGATCACTTGAGTTCAGGAGTTTGAGTCCAGTCTGGGCAACATAGTGAGACCCTGTCTGTACAAAAAAATACAAAATAATGTTTACCTGGGTGTGGGGGCCCATGCCTATAGTCTCAAATACTTGGGAGGCCGAGATGGGAGGATAGCCCGACTCAGGAATTTGAGGCTGCAGTGAGCTGTGATCGTGCCACTGCACTCCAGCCTGGGTGACAGAGTGAGACCCTATCTCTTGATGATGATGATGATAATAATAATAATAATACTTAAATTTAAAACCTGCCTCTACCAATTCCTCCTAAAGCCAGGTATTCCTTTATTTTTCATCCATCCTTCCACCATTCTCCCTTACTTGGCCCAGAAAAGGGTGAAGGGCAGAGGGGTAGATGGAGAAATGGGGAATCCGTGCTGGCTTGAGGTGATGCACATTTCCAGGCCCCGGCAGTCAGCGAAGCAGCCATGATAAACGTGTGGAAAAGATGCATGGGAGAGGTGGGGCAGGAGTGTCACCTCACGTGTTCATCACCTGTGCCCCCTGACAAAGCTCTCCTCATCCACCCTTCAAAGACCTCCTCTCATTTCAAGGCCTGCACAAACCTCTTTCCCTGCTCTCAACAAGAAGAATTTTGAGGCACCAAGACGTAAAATAGAAAAGAGTTCTGGCCAGACATAGTGGCTCATGGCTGTAATCCCAACACCTTGGGAAGCCCAGGAGGGAGGATTGCTTGAGGCCAGGAGATCAAGATCAACCTAGCCAACACAGTAAGACCCTATCTTTATTTAAAAAAAGAAGACAGGAATTAAGTTATTTAAAAAAGGAAAAGGAGTTCTGGCAGAAGTAATTTCAAGTTAATTTCAATTCTGACCACAAGACCTTTGGAATATCACTTATTTAATATTCCAACCAATTTTTTAAAGTCATTACTGTGGCTGGGTAGAGTGGCTCATGCCTGGAATCCCAGCATTTTGGGAAGCCAAGGCGAGTGGATCACTTGAACTCAAGAGTTGGAGACCAGCCTGGGCAACCTAGTGAAACCTCATCTGTACAAAAAAAAAAAAAAAAAAAAAGAGAGAGAGAGAGAAAAATAAAAAATTAGCCAAGCATGGTGGCATGCCTGTAGTCCCAGCTACTCAGGAGGCTGAGATGGGGAGGATCACATGTGTCTGGGAGGTCAAGGCTGCAGTGAGCTGTGATTGCACCACTACACTCCAGCTTGGACAAGAGAGCAAGACCCTGTCTCAAAGACAAAAACATAATAAAGTCGTTGTTGTAAGATATGAATATAATAAATTAATATAAAAGGTCTTTGTAAAAAATAAAGCAAACAAAAGTCCATTAGAACTTGGAACCCACAAGAAATCTAATCCTTTGTCAACTATTCTGTTTTGAAATGTACATGAAGTGGAGGAAATTCTACTCTGCATCTGAACTAACTACATTCTTATGTGCACCTTTGTTAAAGGAGGATAAAAATCCCTGTATCAGTCATGCTTACCCTTCTGGACACTGAGACTGCTGGGCTGTGTCACAGTTTTCTTCCAGCCATGAGGTTTCTCCTGAAAAGCATAAGATCGAAATCTTTATACTTGCTGCACCACAGACAAGAAATGAGAAGCAAGTGTTCAATGGACATGATCTTCCCAAACTACTTAATTTCTGTCCCATGACTAATTTCTTCTAAAACACGTAAAGTGCATTTTCAGTTGTTGGCAAAGGCAGTGTCTCTAGTGACTTGTAGAGACCAGTAATCTGCACTAACTGAGTACCAGGAAGTCTATCTTTACCAAGAGAAACAGAGGGGATTTATTTATTTATTTATTTTATTTATTTTGTTTGAGATGGACTTTCATTCTTGTTGCCCAGGCTGGAGTGCAATGGTGTGATCTCAGCTCACTGCAACCTCCACCTCCCTGGTTCAAGCGATTCTCCTGCTTCAGCCTCCCAAGTAACTGGGATTGTAGGCATGCGCTACCACGCACGGGTAATTTTGTATTTTTTGTAGACACAGGGTTTCACCATGTTGGTCAGGCTGGTCTTGAACTCCTGACCTCAAGTGATCCTCCCGCCTTGGCCTCCCAAAGTGCTGGGATTACAGATGTGAGCCACCACACCCAGCCCCAAAGGGGATTGTTTTAGATGAAAAAAAGATATTTCTTCTTTTTCTTGACAATGTTTTTTGCCTCAAGAACAATATTTTCCCAACTGCTAGAATAAATGGATTTAATAACTATAGACATACAGTCTAAAGAAGAGAAAAAGGAAAGTATCAAGAAAAAAAAAAGAAAGAAATAGCCAATGAGAATAACTGATATCAAATGGGGAAAATTCAACAAATTTTAAAATCTTAACAAAATTAGCAAAACAAAAAATTTTGCTTCATGGATATTTCTCATTGTAGAACATTCTAGCTCATTAGTGAAGTAGAAATGACAGACTATCTGCAATGACTAGTGTCACCATCTGCAATGCCTAGTGGATCTTGGCAATGCTTATCAATGGCTAACATATCCCAAAAAACACACCTGCAGGCATGATGTGCCTCTTGATGGAAATTATCTTTATCTTTTTAGATATGTACTTAAAATATGTACCTAAATACATATTTTAGATGAATGATACTCTTGGTTTTGCTTTAAAACAATGTAAAATTATGGAAGAGAGGCTGGCAATGATGAGCATATTTTGTTAAAGAAAAAAGTCTAAAAGTTGAAAATAGGCAAGAGGACTGATCATTAGACTTCATTTTAATGTCATGCTGGGAATTATCTAAAAAGCCCAACAATATATTATCCAATTATCAAGGGGTATGTGTCTTTATCCAGCTTACTCTTTATTATTCATTTTACAAGTTGTTTATTTGGGAGTAATAGATAACTAGTAGAAAACAAATAACAATATAACTGATTCATACCTGATAGCAAATAAATTGTCCTACAGAAATGCAATTCATTTCTGTCCCACCAAAAGATATGGTTCTAGTGATTTTATTCCAACATTCTTTCAGTCTTATATACACAATTTAGTAGCTTAGTTTCTTATTCTCTTTGAACTTGCTTTAATTCTAGTTGGTTATCTTATAAATGAGTTAGTAAATCTTTGACATGTTCATTTTATATTCAAAATTATACTTTGTCAATGTGAGACAAGATTGGCCATGAATTGATAACTGTTGAAAATAGTTGATGGACTTAGAGAGAAAACATCATAATATTCTCTCTACCTCTGTATGTGGTAGAAATTTATCATAACGTTTTTAGAAATTCTAAACTTAACAAAATATAAAAGTAATTAGCTGGTTTCTCAAACAAAAATGATTCAAATTCTCTCAAACTACTCTCAGAAGATAAAATTTTAATAAAATTCTCAAACTACTCTCAAAAGATACAATTTTGACAAAATCATTTAGCTTTTTTTAATTCTAAAAGCTGGTAGGCACATTTAACATTTAAAATATAAAATGTTAACTCTCAGAGTGAGAAAACATTTATATTTGTTTTAAAAAATAAACTGAAATGATTACATAAACTCCATCAGAGTAACCAGTGAATTCAGTAAAAAAAAAAAAATTACCACATGGCCTAAGCATCCATCTTGAGATTAAAAAGTTAAAAGTTACCAAATTGGAACAGAAGAAGGGAGAATAGAGAGGTCAGAGGTAATATGGTCAGTGAATTTGTTAAAGAAGCAGACTAAAACCTATACTTGCCTTGTGAAATTAAAGAAATCTTGAAATGATACAGTATTGAGTATTAAATATTGAGTAATTATTATTTTTAAAAAGGAGTTACCATTTCAGACTTTTCTAATAACCCATTTCAGGTGATTTTTAATTATATTTTGTATAAAAACTGATTCATTGATTGGTACATAACTTATTTTCTATTTGCAGATTATAGTTAAGGTTTCTACTACAATATTTTCATCCAATCTCAGAAATCAGAATTCAACCTAATCTTTTTTTGTCAAAAGTATTAAAATTGTCAGCTCAGTTTGGTGTGAGGTTATAAAAAGAGATTGATAGCTTGAAGAAATTTGGTTGATATATGTATATATGCATTTTTCATAAATTTCANTTTAATTATATTTTGTATAAAACTGATTCATTGATTGGTACATAACTTATTTTCTATTTGCAGATTATAGTTAAGGTTTCTACTACAATATTTTCATCCAATCTCAGAAATCAGAATTCAACCTAATCTTTTTTTGTCAAAAGTATTAAAATTGTCAGCTCAGTTTGGTGTGAGGTTATAAAAGAGATTGATAGCTTGAAGAAATTTGGTTGATATATGTATATATGCATTTTCATAAATTTCATCAGATGTTTGGAGGAATTGGTGATTTTTTTTTTTAAAGTCACATTACTTATAAAAGGGAGTGGGTAGAATAAAGAGTTGAATAACTTGAATAACTTGAATCCTAATCTTGACTCTACATTAACTCCGTGAGGATACTTAGCAATTTAAACCGTTGAGGACACATTTGTTTTGGCAATAACAACATTGGCTTAACAAGATGATATCTGAGCTAGAAAACCTCATTCTCTATATTTTAACTTTAGGATCTGCTATTCAGTGTCTGAAACTACAACTGCATCTGGCAAGGTCATTGGATTGGAAAAGACTTTGTCTTACAGACAAATAAGGAATTTTAAGATCTCCCTTCTATATCTATGCTGTGAGTTCTCCTCCTCTGTGGTTACAAACCGCATTTCATCCCACAGTAAATGCATTTGATCTTTTCTTCTACATGGAGTAACTAACGATTCTCTGACTTGTTTTGATTTTTGCAGCCTAGCATAGCTCTAGGAAACTCACAGAGTTCCTCTGAACTTGCAGGGGCAAATGAGTCAACATATTCCTGCTTACCTTGGCAAACACTCTTATAGTCAGCACAGCAATCTTTCCTCTGCAAACAGTCATCTGAACAAGAGCAAAGGCTGGCCTCTAATCTGGTCTCTCCACAACGAAATTTATTGCATGTCCATATTCGAGCTGTTAAATGATACAATTCAGTTCTGAGCATTTAAGCCTCCAATATAAAATACACAAATTTCATTTATTTACTGCTATATTATAATAATACAACCAAATATAATAATACAATACAATTATTTATTGTAAATAATACAATCAAATAATACAATCAAATTATTTGATTGTATAATAATACATTTGATATACAATCAAATAATACAAACAAGAATTTCATTTATCTGTATTAATAAATGAAAACACATAATGCCAAATGAGGGGTAAACCACCACTTTTCTTCATTAGCTAGGTGGCAGAGAGAAATGCAGCTTTATAAACCACAACCCAGGTTTACTTAGCAGGTACACTGTGAGCTTGGAGAAGATCTGGACACAGCTCCTATTCCCACCCAAGAGCAGGAGCTCCCCAAAGTGAAGAATCACTAGCCCTGAATGATTATTGCCACCCAAGAGCAGCTTTGCCCAGCCTTGTCTAAGGACAAGCAGCAAGGAAGAAAAGGTGACAACAGAAGTAACAGGAGCACAGTCATGTCTTTGAGAATGTAGGCAGGTCAAGGTACTTCTCAGTGGAAAGTGACAGCAGTGACAAAGCAGCTACCACCCATGCCTCGGGGGTTCTCCCAGGCTATGGACTTAGGATGACAACAGTTTCAATAAATCCCATTGTTAAAAGCAGCAAGAGGCTGGAGGAAGGTGGCTTGGCGCTGCCACCTGCTAGGAAACAGTGACCAAAATCAACGTCAGCCTTGTTCTGAGTCAAACACTCTCAATAGGTAACTTTTGTCCACCTCGGTTATATATAGATTTCTTCCTTCTCCAGCATTTCTCATTTACATAGAAAGAAACGGGTTTTGGAGATTAAGTAAAGGGAACACAGATCTCTATCTGTACTGGGTTATCCTCTCCCTCTTGCCCTTTTCAGGGAACATAAAGTAAAGAACTCTACTCTTCTAATCTTCACTCTCCTCCAACCACTAGACACCCCCCTCCACCACCTTCCCAGATTATTTAGGGAATTAAACATTGCAAGCTGCCTTTTCCACCTAGAGAACAGCATTTTTCAAATTGTGCCCTGTGGCATACTGGCATCAGAATGATCAAGAATCACCAGCTTTCCAAGTGACTTTTATGCACCTTGAAGTTTGAGAACCACTGCAAATGAAACAAACAAGATGTTGAACTTCAGCCATAGTAAAACTCCACTGAAACGTATGCAATGATACAGCATTTCATTTACCATAGCCTGTTATTCCTCAACCTTGGTTAAATAAAGTGTGAATTCTGTATTTAGCATTGTTAAGGGAGAAATGATAATAAGACCATGCATAGGTGTTATAGGTTTAATTGTGTCCCCTAAAAAGACGTTGAAGTCCCAACCCCCATTACTTGTGAATGTGATCTTATTTAGAAACGGTTCCAAATTACTTGCCGAGGCCAGGTGCAGTGGCCCACACCTGTGATCCCAGCACTTTGGGATGCCGAGGTAGCAGGATCACTTGAGGCCAGAAGTTCAAGACCAGCCTGGCCAACATGGTGAAACCCCATTTCCAACAAAAATACAAAAATTAGTTGGGCTTGATAGAGCACTCCTGTAGTCCCAGCTACTCAGGAGGCTGAGGCAGGAGAACTGCTTGAACCCAGGAGGTGTAGGTTACAGTGAGCCAAGATTGTGCCACTGCAATCCGGTCTTTGTTTCAGAAAAAAAAAAAAAAAAAAAGACATGGATTTAAAAAACTTTAAAAAAAAAGTTTAAAAGAAAAAAAAAAAAAAAAAAAAAAAAAAAAAAAAGAAATAGCCAATGAGAATAACTGATATCAAATGGGGAAATTTAACAAATTTTAAAATCTTAACAAAAATTAGCAAAAACAAAACATTTTGCTTCATAGATATTTCTCATTGTAGAACATTCTAGCTAATTAGTGAAGTAGAAATGACAGACTATTTCATTTCTGT